>NC_080422.1:94445221-94755156 GCF_029873635.1 Malania oleifera | reverse complement strand
TATCTCATTTAAAATAATGTGTGCCTGCAATTTGTTATAATCATAAATGAACAAGTATACACATGTTGAATTTAAAGTGCATAAATTAAATAAGATAAGGAGAGAGCGATACACGATATTTGTTATCGAGGTTCGGCCAAACCAGCCTACGTCCTCGCCTTGGGCATACCCCCCAAGGATTCCACTAAACCTGCTCACTTAAATGGGTAGAGCAGAAGCTGTTTACATCCTCTCCTTACGGGGCGAGGAAAACCCTGGCTCAATTACAAGGTTGAGCCCAACTTCTCTCACTTACGGGGCTAAGACTCCCCAATTCAATTTTCTGGTTGAATTCAACTGGTCTCACTTACGGGATTGAGACTCCCAAGTTCAATTCCAAGCTAAACCCAACCAATGCAATAAATATCATTTGTGAACATAATAGTGCTTTTGAAAATACAAGCAAAGATGTACACGTTTAAGTTCAAATATATGCACTCTCTTATGATATGATTTATGCTTAGCAGAGAAAGGGTGTTTTTCAAAATATATATTCTAATCTTTGAAGAAAGATATATATGATAAAATACTTCAAAGATTTGAACCCTGATAAAATATTCTCCTAAAAATATTTTTCAAATACACCCGAGAACCTAGGGTTTACTCTAAAAATATTTTTGCAAAAACTAATATATAAGTTCTTTGATGTTATATGAAACATGCAATAAAAGCTTCAAAGATCAAATGTAAAAAAAATATTTTCTCCATTGAAGATTTCCAATAATATTGTTGGAGAAGATAGGATTTATGCTCAAAACGTTTTTGCAATAAACACACTCTAAAAATAAATGCCCAAAAAAAATACTCTCTTAAAAAATTGTTTTCAGCAAAAGACTCAAAGAGAGTTTGGAAAGTATGAAAGGATTTGCCCCAGAGAAAAGATTTTTGTAAGAAAAATGTATTTTGGGGGAACTTTAATTAGGATAAAATTAGAAAGAAAAATTGGCTAATCAAAGTTATTAATCTGAGTTATGGAGAGGGTATTTATAGATTTTCAGGAAATCTAACCGTTGAGGGACACATTTGGTATTTTGACAAAGTTTAATTAAAAAAGTAATGGCGTTTTAGCCCATAAAAAATTTCCAACTCGAGAGGTTTCAGTCGATTATATTTTAAGTTTGGTCGACACAAATGTCTAGTTTAGTGTACCGTGAATATTTTGAACTGAAGGTTCAGTCGACTAAGTAGTTGGAGGTTAGACACGTGCCAGTTCATTGGACTATGGAAGATATGTTCAAAAATGTTTGGTTGACTGAGCCTTGGTCAAAATGTTGACCCTTCAATGGTTCGGTTGACTGAGCTAATTTGTACTAAAGGGTTTGGTCCACCGAGGCTTTTGAATTAAGCCTAAAAACCCAACGTCGGTTGATCGTCTTTGTAAGCCCTAATTAAACCCTAATGTAATTTCTAAACCTTTTGTAAGTTTTTATCTTTTTAGAAAAAGGTTTTTGGTGAAATTTTAGGTGTCCTATGGTCAACCTATGGTCATCTAAGCATTTAAACATATCATGCAGATGCATGTATTATTACATACCAATGATAAAAACCTAAATGCAATTTACAATTGAAATGAACAAATGTCTTCTTTCTTCTTTGGTCTTCTGCATGGAATTCACCTGAAATGCATAATCTTTAAGTCCATTAGGCTTCCATTTTCTTGTATCCTATGTCCATGCTGAAATGTAAACCTGTTGACACCCTAAATGCACACATAAGATACAAATGTTTTGTTATCAACAAAACAAGGATCAAACTCAAAATGCCAACACAAACCCACCTAACCAGAGCCAGACCAACCCAACTAGATATGAACCATCCAAACTGGAGCCCAAACCCACCTAACGAAAGCCAAAACAACCCAACTAGAGACAAATCAGCCCAACCGGAGCCCAAACCCACCAAACCAGAGACAAATCAACCCAACCAGAGATGAACCAGCCCAACCAAAGCCTAAACCCACTTAACTAGAGACAAACTAACCTAACTAGAGCCCAAACCAACCTAACCAAAGCCCCAAACAAACCCAACCAGTGCCCAAACCACCCAAGCCAAAACTCGAAGCCCAAACTAAGGCGCGAACCAAGCACCCTAAGCATAGATCCAAAGCGTGGGAGCCTGTTTTCCTCCCAAGAAAATCCAACCAAAAGAAAAATAGATCAAGACATATATTGTCAAAACCGAGAGGATAAGTACTTATCTTTGTCCAAAACTGAAATCAACCCAAATTTGTCGTTCTGGAGTAATCTATTGATTTCTGCAAGAAAAGAAAAATCACACCTTCGAATATGAGAAAATAGTAAAAATCAGAAAACCGTGGAACCCAAGAGAACAAGAGAGATTAGGAAGCTTTAGAACCCAAGAGAACAATAGAGATCAGAGAACCATAGAACTCGAGGGAACAAAAGAGAAGAGGGGATCAAAGAACCATAGAAAGAAGAAGAAAGAAGAGAGAGAGAGAGAGAGAGAGAGAGAGAGAGAGAGAGAGAGAGAGAGAGAGAGCTTTGGAGCAAAGAAAGAGAAGAAGAATAGAAAGAGAGAAAATGAGAGAAAAAAATGAAAGGAAATAAGAGGAGAGAGTGAGCCAGAGAGGAGAGCGAAAACAGTTAGAAGAAAAAGAGGAGAGAGAAAAAAAAGCTTTTTATACGAAGGGTTAGTGGGCCACGTGTCACCACCGCGCGGTAACACATGGCTCATTCTAGTCCAACTGTTTTGGCCGACATGGCCTCATCTGGACCGTTCGATTTGTGTTTCTTTGGACAGCTTGATCGCTACCATGTCATTAATCCCTGACAACTCTCTCGAGTTATTCACAGACTGCCAGATGGCTTGGTGACGTCATGTTGATGTCACCCTCTAGCAAAAAAATAAAAAATAAGAAAAAAAAAAGGAATACAAATTTCAGCCACGTGTCACCACTTGAGGTTGACACGTGGCCCCCACACCAAGAATTCTAATCTCCTTTTAATTTTTTTCATTTATTTATTTATTTATTTATTTATCTATTTGTTTATTTTTAAAGAAGTTAATCAAAGGTTATTAAATTCAACTTGGGAATAATTATTAATTAATTAGGTACCATTCGTCGAATGGGTGTGAAGGGGGTGTAAATACCTTCCTCTCGCATAATTACAATTCCAATCCCTATTCTGGTATATGTAGATTGAGACTACTGGTTCCTTGGCCTAGGTTTAGTCTAGTGACCAATCAAATGAGTAGTAATTAGGTGTTCTAACCGCATTTAGGTAAATAATAGGTTAGTGACGACTCCAAATCAAAATTTTCAAAATCATATATTATTATTCCTTGCCTTTACGGGAACCCTTAGCTGGGACGTTGCGACAAATGCAAACAAAAGAGTCTAAGTCTTAGAATTTTGTTTCTCTAAAATGATGCAATGACCTTTTGAAAAAAATAATAAAATTCAAATTATCACCTCAAAACATTTTCAAGTTTAATTGTGACTTCCTTATTATCTATAGGAAATGGTATTTGGGAAAACAAATAAAAAAAGAAAAAATAAAAAAAAAAGGAGAAAATAAAAGAAAACGAAAGAATGGATTATTAGCGAAGGGAAGATTTTACAAGGCACAATCTTAATAACATATGAACTAGGGATGGATTTGATCCGTGAAAGTGGGGCACCTAGGCAATCTATCAAGTTAAATAATGGGTTCAGTCCAAATAGTCACAAGGTTAAGGTTTCTAATATGGGTTCCATGATTGTCACTAGGCTATAAAAAGCAAAGCTCACAATTCACACATGACTAAAACTATTGGACGGAAGGTTTACTCAATCAAAACTAGAGCAATTAAAGATGTTCTTTGAAGTTCTCAAAATGTAAACTAGAGAAATTTTAGAGGAGTGGACAATCATTTTCAAGAAGTCTTTTTTTTTTTTTGCATTTTAATATCTTATTTATTTCATGAAAAATAGAAAAGGAATTGTCAGAGCAATCAACAATGATTTTGCAAGCATACTATTTTTTTTTTAACCTCAACTTCTAACAATCCTTCATTTTCTTAACCTCGTCATCTATAAATTCAATTCTACATTCTTTACAAAGCTATCAAATACAGTCCAAGCTTGAACACCTTCTCAACTAGTTGATTCTCCACACTTGGGTCTATATAACTAGATATTATATAATTATCTATATATTCAAGAAGTTAAATATTCCTATACATGTTATAAAACTTTGTGTCTCATTTTTGCAAACTGAGTGTGGTCAGTCCCGACACATTCGTGACATTGCCCTGGATGTGCCGAATCTGACGGTGCCCAAAAACTCCTCCCGGAGAGCTTTTTCCCTACTTAGAAGCAAACTTAGAATACAAACAAACATAGTAAACTTAGTTCAGTTAAAGCATTCAGGTGTCCGAGTCGGCAATACGAGGTCCAAACCGAGTGTGGTCAGCCCCGACATGTCCATCACATTGACTTGGACGTGTCGGAGCTAACAGTGCCAAAAAAATCCTCCCTTGGAGCTTTCTCCTCACTTAGAAGCAAATTTAGAATAAAAACAAACTTAGTAAACTTAGTTCAGTGAAAGCACCCATGTGTCCAAGTCACGCATAAAAGGTCCAAACCGAGTGTGGTCAATCCCAACACGTCTGTCACATTGTCCTTGATGTGTCGGAGCTGACGATGCCCAAAAGCTCCTCCCCGAGAGCTTTTTCCACACTTAGAAAGAAAACTTAAAATACAAACGAACTTAGTAAATTTAATTCAATTTAAGCACCGTGGTGTCCAAGTCGTATATACAAGGTCCAAACTAGGTGTGGTCCATCCCGACACGTCCGTCACATTGACCTGGATGTGCCGGAGCTAACGGTGCCTAAAAACTCTATGCCAATTGAAAATTATGTGCTTAGAGGCGAACTAAATACACTTAGTTGAATTTAACTGCCCATGTTTCCAATCCGGGCATACGAGGTCCAAATCGAGTGTGGTCAGTCCCGACACATCTGTCACATTAACCTGGACATGTTGGATCTAACGATGCCCAAAAAATCCTCCCCGGGAGCTTTTTACCCACTTAGAAGCAAACTTAGTAAACTTAGTTCAATTTAAACACCCAAGTGTCCAAGTCGCGCATATGAGGTCTAAACCAAGTGTGGTCAGTTCTGACACATCTGTCACATTTACCTGGACGTGCCGGAGCTAATAGTGCCAAAATACTCTTCTCTGGGAGCTTTTTCCCCACTTATAAGAAAACTTAGAATACAAAAAAACTAAGTACACTTAGTTCAGTTAAAGCACCCAAGTGTCTAATTCGAGCATAAGAGGTCCAAATCGAGTGTGGTCAGTCTTGACACGTCCGTCACATTGACCTAGAGTGCTAGATCTGACGGTGCCCAAAATTTCCTTCACTAAAGCTTTTTTCTTACTTAGAAGCAAATTTAGAATACAAACAAACTTAGTTCATTTTAAGCACAGAGGTGTCCAAGTCGCGCATACGAGCTCCAAACTGAGTATGATCAGTCCCGACACGTCCGTGACATTGACCTAGACGTGTCAGAGCTGATGGTGCCTAAAAACTTCTCATCGAGAGCTTTTTCCCCACTTGAAAGCAAATACTGAATACAAAAAACTTAGTAAACTTAGTTGATTTTAAGCACTTAACTTACAATTCAGGCATACGAGGTTCAAACCGAGTAAGGTGAATTCCAACTAATCAAATTTTGTTAATTACAATTGTATAATTTTTTTACACTATGCACGAATGTCTGATCATTTTGCTCTCAAATCATTTTTAATTATACTATATACATATATGCTCAAACATTGTATACTAGCTAATTTCTTGTATATAATCATTATTTTGTAGGGTTTGCGGCTGTCAGAACACTACGATGATGCCAAGCACTACAGTCAAGTCGGATATGCTCAACTTTTGACTAATAATGTATTTCTTATTATCTGAACAGAATTAATTTGTATCTTTTAATTTGAATTTGTATGTTTATATGTATTTAATTTTTGAACAATTTGTATTTTAAATTTTAATAATTTATGAATGTTTTAGTAATTTTGGTTTAATATTATGTATGCTAAAATGTAATTATAGGTTTCTATAGAGATTTTCAAAAAAAAAAAATTATTTAAAAGTATTAGTGACGGATGAAAAAACCGTCACTAATAATAGCTTGATGAAGTATTAGTGACGGTTTACCGTCACTAAAAGTCAAACGCCGTCACTATGGAATGAATATTTTCTCAGCTCAAATTCGTCACTAAAGGTCATATATTAGTAATAGTTTTATATATGTTACTAATAGGACATTATTAGTGATGGTTTTGAATTTCATCACTAAAATCATAATATTTGTGAGGGTTTTGTTTACCGTCACTAATACTTGTACTTTAGTGATGATTTTGAACGAAGAACATGTATCTTTTATAGTGATGGTCGTATGCTTTTAGTCATGGCATAAAATTGATACTAGACTTTTAGTGATAGTTTATAAATTTGTCACTAATAAGTATTAGTAACCGCACATATGCAACTAATTTTAAACCGTCACTAATACTTATAGGGCAATGGACTAGCCTCTGCAGACGGTTGACTGCTTGGTTTTCAAAATTGATTTTCACATGTTCTAAAATTCAAATGTTTTCAAACATATTTTCAAAAAAAGAAATGGGATATACAAAAACACACTTAGACATGGTAAACATGTTAATTGTTCAAGGAAATGGGTCTTTTAGGGTGCTAATGCTTTGAATTTCAATCAAAAGAAATTCAAAGTATTACCTACCCTATTCACAAATGTACTCTTGAACCTAATCTCTTTTAAATAAATAAATATATATATATATATATATATATATATATACATATATATATATATATATATATCTTTGCTTTTTCAAAGATTAAATAAAGTGGTGACTTTGTTTTCTAAAATGAAAAAAGGACAAGTTGGAGAAGCAATAGGTCGGTTCTCTATATTTGTTTAGTTTTAAAATAGCCACCAAGTGTTGGTGTAGTGACTTGAAGAATAATAGCATTTTAATAATTAAAAGGGAAAGAAAAATATATACAGAAACAGAAGGAGGCCGTAGACTTCGTCGACGACATTGCAATTTGAAGAATAAAAATAATTTAACTTAATTTTAAGAAATTTTTAGGCTTCGTCGATAAACACAGGGTTTCGTTGACGAAGGTCTTCAGAATTTCGTCGACGAACACAAGGCTTCGTCAATGAGAAAATACCAAGAGACGGTTCGGGCTACTCTGAATTTCGTCGATGAACACAGGGCCTCGTCGACGAATTTTGTGAAGGGCTCGTCAACGAACACAGGGTCTCGTCGATGAACCTAGCCCTATAAATAGTGGAAACCCGGGATTTTATCACATTTCTCTCGCCCCTCTCTCTCTCTCTCCTCTCTCTCTCCTACGACTCCCTCTCCCTTCTCTCTTCATTTCCTGCCCCACCAGTCGCCGGATCGACAATCCGAAGCTACCACGACGCTCCTAGCGAAGTTCTCTGCGAATCTGCCGAAGCAGATCGTCAGGAAATCGGAGTTGGAAATCATCCTAAATTCAGGGTAAGGACTTTTATCCACTTTCTGACTTCCTGGTAGTTATAGGAAATGATGTAGGCAGAAAAATATTGATGTTTAGTTCTGGCAAATATTGTTTTCAGGGAGTTTTGTAGGAGGCCTTGCAGGTGTTAGGCTTGTATTCCCTAGGGGTTTTTCAAAGTTAAGGTAAGGGAAATATGTTATGTTAGGAAATTTCTAAATATTATACAGTTTACTTATTTACGAAAGTTATATAGTTTAGTATGGTGTGGCTTGTGATTATGTATATGGTACGGTGATATGTTTTACGAATTTAGTTTCCTAATTTTATGAATTTTAGTATTATAGTTATACGAACTTCAATATCATGACTTTACGATATTTTAGTACCATGATTTTATGAATCTCAGTACCATGATTACGAATTCCAGTATTACGAATATGCAGTTCCATGTTATGATTATTCAGATTTCAGTACTTCAGAATCATGGTAAATCAGTTAGTTATGTATAGAAATATATTATATGATAGCAGACCCAGTTGGACTTGCAGCTACAGAGCACGGTACCGTTGCTACAGATACTATGTTACTTTACGAGTGCAACCACCTATTCAGATATACGTGGTAAAGTCGACTACCTAGGCCCTTGAAGAGGTTAGACTCCCCATCCAGATATGGGTTGAGGTGGGTAGGTCAACTGACGGAGTTCAGTGATTTATTCCTGGTTGGCCAATTAGGGTAAATTCAGCCTACGAGCCGCACAACCTCGTCATGAGGGGCATGTCATGACACAGATAGCCACAGGGAACAGTTTCAGTTACTATTACTTACGTATTGATTTACAGAATCAGGGATCCTACTATATACACTAGAAGTATTTTGAATTATAACCATAATACTGATATGTTAAGCAACAGGGAAAAGGGGTGGTGTGCTTTATTATTTGTACTGTACTTTTATACTCAGTTATTCATGTTTATATGAAACAGATTACATGATATATAGTAGTTCATTTGCCACACACTAGTAATAGCATATTTTCTCTTACTGAGCGTTGGCTCATCCCAGTGTTGAAATACTTTTCAGGTGATCCGGGTAGGCGAGCAGATCAGGCTCGCAAATAGAGGGCGTTTGTAGTGCCCCATCAAAGAGTGAGTATCATTTTTTTTTGGAATGATTTTGTGTAGCCCTAGCTAGTTGAGGGCATTTTTGGGGATACAGTTATGTTGTATATATTGCAAAACATTTCAGAACTCTGGTATTGAATGTAATGGTTTAAATTATGTTTATATGATTCTGCTTTTCACTGCTTAGGTTAACACGATGGTATCAGAGTATGTTAATTGTTATTATGGAAAAAAAAATCAATTAATTAAGGAGGTCGTTACAGTTGGCAACCCAAATGGGTCCTCAAAACCCATTGTCAATAAGGTCTTTTGTGTATTTTTTTTTATCAACAATAAGTAGGCTATTCTTAAGCCAAACATCAAGGATGGTCTATTAAATTAGAGAAACCTTAACACAAGAGATAGGCTCGACTCATTTAAGCTCATGACAACTCCTTTGTCAACTCAATTTGGCTCAGTTGATAGGCTCAAATCATGATCATTTATTAGGATCACTCATGGGCTCGAGTGACGCTCATTATTCATTAGTAGGTTCATTAAACCTAAAAGGCTTAAGCTTGGGTGAAAAGCTTAGCCCAATTTCCCTAGCCTGAATAGGTTCAATACTCTGGCCTAGTAAGTGGTAGCTCGTTTAATCCTTTACTAGTATTCCTTTAAGTTCCATTTGAGTGGGAAAAGCCATAAGCCCATTGGTTAGTAGGATTTGGTGAGTAGGATCTTCTTCAATTTGAAATTAAGCTTCTTCAAATCTATGATTTAATAGCAATTATAGTTGAGCTTCTCACATATGTAGATTTATAGCTTGGAGAGTTCTCCCACCACAAGGGATGCTTGTCCATACCAAAGTGGGTCCTTATCAACCTCAACTATATGGACGCCTTTAGAAGCTTTGACACAGCACCACATTCACACTATTCAGAGTGATCAAGAGCTACAAATTACCCATCCACATTGGTATCATCATCTTCCTCTTCTATAGTTGTAGAAAGCTTGGAACAAGTGGAGGGAGGAAGAGATTTGGAAGATTAGATGGAGCAAATGAGTCTTTCTATTCCATAAACATGCACAATGTGAAGAAAGCTTCAAAAAACTAGAGGAGACTTTTGTGCCTATTCTAGATGTCAGCCCAAGCTTGTGCCCAAACAAAATTATCCAAGCAGAGCTTGAACAATCAACTAAGAAAGAACAAACCAAAATAAATAGTGGTTAGGAATTTTGTGCATGCACATGTATGCAAAGCTTTCTTGATCCTCTCAAAAGAATATTAAAAGAAGATATTAAGTTGTTGAAGATATTTTTATTTAATTTTTATTTTTAAATAATTTTAAAAATGTCACCTTATTTTTTAATTTTTTAACATTTATATAAAAAAAATTAAAACGACAAATAAAAAAATAAGAAATTTTTTTTAAATACTTGAAAATAAAAAAAAATGACATTTTTATAATTATCTAAATTTTTAAAAATAAAATAATTTTCTAAAATTCTTACAAATATGAAAATGCACCTTTGCAACTCTAATAAAGCAATTAACTTTTACTTTCTGAAAGCATGGCTGCTTTGGCCTATCCTTATTCTGGTCAAACACCCATTATTAATATTTGTTTATTCCATAAAAGCACCAATTGGCTTTTCATTAAATTAAAAGAAAAATAAAAACACATGCGAGAAAAGTAGTGCCCTAAACTTTTTGTGCTTGCTGTGCTAAACTTAAAAAGCCATCTTGTTCTAATATTATTTATTAATCCACCACATGTATTTATTTATTTATTTATTATTCTCATGTGATTCATTATACACTAATTTTTTAATTAATCTATGTTGAAACTAATAAAATATATTATTAAAAAAATAAAAGGAAAAAGTATGCTTAGTTGACACGCAAAGGACCAAATCTTAGTAAATTAGTATAAATAGGTGCATAAATCTTTTTCAACATCAACTAAGTAATAATTCTTTTTTCTTTTTCTCTTTACCATCAAAATAAAAAAAACACCGATCTCAATCCCCTAATCATGCTTTAATTTCTATTTAATTCACATAATCTTTTGTCTCCTTATGGAAAGGGAAAGTTAAATCATAATGTTAAGTTATAAACAAGTAGACTAAGGATGGTTGTTGCTTTGATGACTTTTGTTGCTTACACGTGTCAAATTATAGAGAAGCTTAAAACAAATGAAGTTAAGGGAAACCAATCTACTTTGACTATTAACCCATTTGATTAGGGGTGACAAAACGGGTCGAAACCCGATGAGCGAATCGTGACCTGTCTGTTTAAATCAGGTTTAAGTTTAATATAAGTTGACCTGTTTATAAATGGGTCAATCCGGACCCGACCCATTTACTAAACGTGTTAGGCGATGGGTGACCTGTTTAAAAATAAAATGAAGTGTTTTTTTATGTAAAACATAATATGTCATTTTATATAAAATCTTAAAAAAATTTTAAAATAAATAAATTATATTTTTTAAACGGACGAACCGTTTATTAAATGGGCGGGGACATAGTAGTCACCCATTAACAAATGGGTCAGTCCGAACCCAAACTTGTTTAACCCCGACCCATTTATGACCCGCCCAAACATGGCCCGTTAATCCATTTTATCACCCCTTCATTTGATTTGTATTGCCCAGAAAGCCAAAATTAATTTGCTTTTGTAAATTACTTTTTATTTTATTTTGTAGAGTAATTATGAAACATCCACTTATCTTTTAGTTCTTAAATTTTTGAACTAATTTTTTTTTAAAAAAAAGTATTCTTATTGGATTCTAACTTGTCTAGTTAAGGATTTTAATTAAATTTCTGTATCATTATTTTCTAAAATTGAAAATAGAAATTGTGTCATGTATTCTCTTTTTATACTCAAAAATGCATTTATGCTATGCTTGAGAGAGGTGCTAAGCTCGAATTTGTGTAAATTTGGATAAAAAATAATTAAAATTTATACTAAATTTCTTTTAGATTCACTCAAGCTCAAATCGAATATCTAAAATTTATACTTCAAACTAGAGTTACATGTTTTCAAATTTATCCATAAAAGTGAAAATAATGGAATTGTATTTGGTTAAGGTTGATCAAAATAGTACTTTATTAATAAAATAATAATAATAATAATAATAATAATAATAATAAATATTATTTGTAGAGACCCGGAAAAATAACAACAACAACAACAACAACAACAATAATAATAATAATAATAATAATAATAATAATAATAATAATAATAATAAAGAAAAATGGGAAATTGGTTTGGTGCAGGACCAAACTGTCGACGGTTTGGTAAGCTCAGAGAAAATCATTGACAGTTTTGAATTACCAAGGCTCGGTAAAGATAAAACGGTAAAAATCGGTTTGGTTAAAAACCAAACCATTGACGGTTTCGTCTGGGCCAATAGCTTATAAATAGGACTCTAGTTCATTTTTTTTGAAAAATTTCTCTCTCTCTCCCTCTCTCTCTCTCTCTCTCTCTCTTCCCTTACACACACACACACACTCTCTCTCTCTCTCTCTCTCTCTCTCTCTCTCTCTCTCTCTCTCTCTCTCTCTCTCTCTCATTCATTGTTTGGGGATCTTAGGCACTACTCTAGGGATAAGGTAAAGGGAATAGATTATATCAGTTAGTTTTGAAAAATTTAACCGATTAAATTGTAGTACGTGATTACAAGAATAATATATATATATATATATATATATGTTTTTCTGAATATTTAGGCATATGAAAATGGAAATTTTGAATTATTATTATATGTATGTTTTTGGAAAACTAGGTATGTTCGGTTTAAGTAAACCCTAGAGATGATTGTACGTTTATTTCTGAGTAAAATATGTTTTTCTCGGGCAAATTACTATATTATGAATTATCACTCAAATTGTGTGGCATGGGTGAAAAGGAAGGTGTATTCCCAAGAGGGGGGTAAATTGGGATTTTAAAAATTCTTTATACCCTCTTTAATTAATTTTTTCTTAATTTTTTTTTATTTCAGCAAACACACGTACAAAGTTGGTTTACAATCACAAGTTCAGCGGAAAATTAATTTGGTTATTAACCTTTATAAATGAGAGTTCGAATTTTAATTCTTCTTTTAGCAATTTAAATCAACCAACCAAGATGATCAAAACAAGTTTCACAATATAGAATTATTTTAGCAATGCTTCCAAGATTCAGCAATTGAGTAACTCAAAGTAGAGTTTAAGTATGTACCTAATAAATACCCTATTTTAATAGATTTGATTTCTCAATATGAAGCCAAAAGAAATTTCCAATCACTCTTCCAAAACTCATAATTTAAATAAACTTTCAATTAATGAGTCTCTCTTATTAATCAATCAATGACTCCCTTACGGTTTCCGCAATAAGTATTGATCAACCAACGTACTCCCTTTTTGGTTTCCGTAATCCCAAAGTCAAATTAATTTTCAGTTTATCCAATCCACATAGTTTATGTGAACAAAAACTAAATATCCAACCACGCAATGTATATAAGTAGAAAATTAAATGACAAAAGGGATGAGAGTTACACCACGAGTTTTACGAAGTTCAGCTATACCCTCCTATGTCCTCGCCTTAGGCAACATACTTAAGAATTCTACTATATCACTCATTTACAGGTTGGAGCAACCTTACACACTCCTTTGCGAATAGGACCAGCCTTTACAATCCCTCCTTCAATAGGCTAGAGTTTTCCTCTCCAAACAATACCCTGCGCTTGGTCCAACAACGATTCAAAGACCTAAACCGTCTACAAAAATACAAGAACAAATTTGGTATACAAAGACACTCTCAACAAGAGCTGATTAGTACAACAATAAAGCACAATTATATATACTTTAATTCAAAATAACAATAGAAAGAATTTAAAGATTTAGAAGTATATCACCATGAGCTTTCTTTCTTGATTGAAAGAATTCAGAATATGCTTAGAGATTTGAGAGCTTCACAGCAAAACTCAAAGGGAATTTTAGAACATGTTTGAGCAAAAGAGCTTTTGAGAGTATTGAGAGTAAGAGAGCTTTGATTGTTGTGTATTTCTTGGTGTATATTGAATCCTTTGCCTTGGGGGGTATTTATAGATGTTTAGAAAGGAGTATTTCATGTTCCCCAAGTGACTTGGAGTGTTTTCCAAATTTTCATAACGTTTAGAATTCAAAAACTCAAATTTGGAAACTTCTCGTTATTTTTTAAAATTTGAAATCTCGAAAAGTCAGTCAACTAGAAACTAAGAGTCAATTGCCTGGATCATTAAAACACTGAGAATTTCAAAGGTTGTAGGGAGTCAGACAATTGGATCATTACGAGTCAGTTGTTAGGGTCCTCTCGGGTTCTCTCAAATTTCATCTATTTATGTGTCAGTCACCTGGTTCCTCTCACTCAAGTGCCTGGACAGACCATTTTTTTGAAATTTAAGTTTATTTCCAAATTCTTTTTGCTCTTTTGTTTTCCCCAAAATAATTTAAAACTTTTGAAAAATATTTTCTGGGGTTTTTCAAAATGTGGTCTCTAAGTCAATGAGTTTCCTAATAAGCTTCAAATCCAATAATATCATCATTTGAATGAAGTACTTACATAAAGACTCTCTTAAGACTTTAAACATATTCTAAGCTTGGAGCCTTCATGCTTGTCATTTGCTGATTTCATCTTGACTTTAAGCTTCAATTCTCTAAGCTTTCATTAAATCATCTTTGGACTTCATGCATTCATGTCCTTTAAGCTTTTATTTTCTCTTTCATATAGTCTTGCAATGAGCTTCATAATCACTTGAACTTGAACTTAAAAACCTTATTCCTGAAGTATCATCACTTTCACAAAAACATGTTAAATTACCTTTCATTTGTTATCATCAAAATAAGATTCGTAAGCCATGTTAGGCCAATAATGAGTAATTAATAGGTTACTGCATAAATAAACCTGTTAGAATATTTTATGATGATATAGAACAAGTTTGATTTTATCATGATTTCTGGAAGTGTTATGAATATTATGAAATTATAATATGACAGTATTCAGCCAGATTTATGATATGACAGTATTCAGCCAGATTTATTATATGATAGTACTCAGATAGATTTATGATATGACAATATTCAGCCAGATTATGAATATGACAGGTTTTATGAAAATGAGATCAAGTTACAGTTTTATTATATATATGAACAATATTATTTGGTATAAGAACCCTGATGGACCAATTATATTCAGAGCATGGTACTGTAGCTAATAGGATATAACCAGTGCCGCCACACTATTCAAGAAATGTTAGTGTATGGATAGTTGATTGAGCCAAAGAAAAGTATAATACCCCCTCGTAGTCTAGACCAGGCTGGGTAGCCAATCGTACTTACAGACGCGTTATGTTTGTCTTAGCGTGTAAAGACCCGAAAAATATAATAATAAAAAGAAATAAGAAAAAATGGATTTTTGGCTGAGGCAGGAGAAAACCGGCGACAATTTTGATAAATTACCACGGGTCAGTAATGGGTAAATTGTACTTTTTGGGCTGGTTAAATAGAAAACTAATGACGGGTTTCTCTTGCAGTGCTGAAAGTATAAAATCTTGCAAGCCTGTTTTATTTATAAAATTTACTTCTTCCTCTCTCTCTCTCTTTTAAAAACCCACGAACCATCATTCCCTTCTCTCTCAAATTCTACTCTGTTTTAAGGCTGAATTGATAATCAGGAACCACCACGATGATCAGGGGTCGATTCTCTACAAAGTTACCGAGTAGAATTTCAGTTTGGGGTTTTGGGGCACCATCCCAAAATTGAGGTAAGGGTGTTGTTTGGGTGTTTATGGTTGGTTTATTAATTTATTGAAGGAATAGGTTTAGATGTGAATGTAATTTTAGGGTTGAACTGAGGAATTAGGATTTTGTGAAATATAGGGTTTGGTGCGTATACAGCAAGCAGCCTAAGTATCCTAGTGGGAGTTTTCTTAGGAACCCAGGTAAAAATGATAAATAGTTTATAGTTTAGAAAATTTTGAATATGTGTGTTCGGGAAAGATGTGAATATGATAATTATTCTAGATATTCAGTTGATTGGCAGGGAGATATATATGTATAATTTCACGATTTTGGAATCATGAACGTCGTAGGAGTGAGTTAGAAGTCAGTAAACTAATTCAGTTAGCCAGGTAAGGGAAATATGTTATGCTAGTTAAAATTAGAAATTTTATCAGTAAAGTATAGTACTTGATTATGGGGTCCAAAGTTTGATTTTAAATAAATTAGAGCATAAAATGTTATCCGGTTTTACAGATTACAGTATATAACTTTTATTTATTTAATTGTGTAGCATGAGTAAATATCAATTCAGTACAGAATTTATACAGCTTCTTAAGTATCATGATTTACAGTATATATATATATACAAAAATATCTTTTACAGAATTTACAAAATTAGGATTTACAGTCTACACACAGAAAGATATTTTATAGCATTTTCAGAATACCATGATTTACAGATTACAGAATCATACCGTTCAGATATTACAGTTTATTTAGATCAGCTTTTATAGTGTTATGTGAAAACTAAGGTGTAGTCCCAAGAGGGGGTGAATTGGAATATTTAAATTTTATTTTAATTCTTTTTAAAATTCTTAACCTCTTGTTGGTTTAACAATTACACAGCAAAGTGTTTACTTACTTATTCAATCCTCAAACCAAAACACAATTTATTAAAACTTAGTCACCCAATCAAACAATTGATTTACCAAGAATAAGTCAATATATGCATTGCAATACTATCAAGATTAATGTAACCTTTAATACTTAGTTAGCTTAACCACAACTTTGGAATATCAACACACCCTAATCAATATCAAACTTTAAACCATTCAACCACAATATATTCAATCAATATATGAGCTTCAGCTCTTAGATAAGTTTCAGCCTTTGTAGCACTGTGTATATGAAATTTGATTCAAGCCCTGCAGAGAATGAGTTTGATCTTTCTTTATGATAATCAATATAACATCCACACTCTTCCCAAACAATTCAAAATTTAAATAAACTCTTACAAAATTTGCCTTTGGGTGTTAACCAATCAACGTACTCCCTTTGAGGTTTCCACAAAGTATTAATCAACCAACGTACTCCCTTTTGGTTCCGCAATCCCAAAACCAAACTAAACTTCATCTTATTTAAAATCCAATCCACGTAGTTCTTGTGATTAAGTAATTAAAACATCCACGCAGTTTATATGTTTATTGGAATTTAAAGAGAGTAAGGGAAAGAGAATGAGACCAAAGCTTTTACGACGTTTATCTTATCCCCAGCCTACGTCCTTGCCTTAGGCAAACCACCTAAGGATTCACTAAACCAGTTCCTTTCCAGGTAGAACAAAACCGTTACACACTCCTTCAGTAAGTTAGAGTAATCACTGCTCCAACCGATACCCCACGCTTGGGCACTCCTTCAATAGGCTAGAGTAATCACCTCTCCAAGCGATACCCCACGTTTGGTCAACAATCCAACAACTTGGAATCGTCAAAAACAAGAAACAAGAGCTGCGTACAATAATGCTTTCACACAAAGCAGATTAGTACAATTTCAAGCACTATGCACTTCAAAATGTAAATATCAAAGTGAAATAAGATGAAGCTCAAGATTAGATTTCACCAAGGTTCCTTTTTAGATGAGGATCAGCAGTAAAGACCACAGTAGGATGGATTCAATACTTCAGATTATCTCAGCAAATTAGTTTTACAATGAGTGAGCAAGAGAAGATTAAAATTAGAGAGCTTGAATACTGATATTATGCTTTGGTAATTAATTCCTTGGGTTAAAGGAGTATTTATAGAGTTTTTAGAGTAAGCTTCCTTCTTTCCCAAGTTGCTTGGAGTGTCTCCCAAGTTTTTATAACGTTCACATTTGAAAAACTAATTTTTAGAATTTTCCCGTTGAAGTTCAAAATTTAAATTCCCATAGGGTTAGTCAGTTGGATAGGCAACTGGGTAAGTATTTTATACAGGATCAGTAGGTTGGACAGGCGACTGAGACCTTACTTTCTGCCAAAAATTAATTCCATCAAATTTTCAGTCGGCTAACTAAACACCGTTCAAAAGTGTCAGTTGGTTGGACAAACCCTCTTGTCAGTCGGCTAACTAATCATAGGTCAAAATGGTCAGTTGGCTGGGTAGTTATTCAACTATTATATTTGTCAGTCGGTTGAGAAATTTCAGAGTATTCTGGTCAGTCGGCTGACTAGTCAATTTTTTTTTCAAAACTTCTATTTTTTAAGATTTTAAACCTTTTGTTATTTGAAAAAGTTAAATGTGACTTTTCAAAAACATTTTCCAAGGTTTTTAAAAACTGGTCTCTAAATCTTTGTTGCATCCTAATTAGTTTCAAAGTATTTCAAGAGATATTTAAAATATGAAGCACTTACATAAAGACTTCTTAGGACATTTGACATTCTAAGTGCTTGAGTCTTCATGCTTGTTTTTCTTTGAGCTCTCTTACTTTGCTTTTCTTTGGCTCTCTTGCTTTTCTTCAAGTTTTGATATACTTTAAGCTCTTTAACATCCACACTCTCATGATCTTCAAGCTTTAATAGATATCATCTTTGAATTCATGTTTTAATGTTCTTTAAGCTTCGTTTGATCATCCTTGTATACATATACTTGAATCCTGAAATATCATTACTTAACCAAATATGTTAAGTTCCACTTGTTTGTTAGCATTAAAACAAGATGTTAAGTCTTATAAAGCCAAAAACTTCTCCCTTTTTTACATCAATCAAAAAGAGTAAGATAAACAAGAAAAACGTATAATTGTTAGGGCTATGAGCAACCATAAGTAAAAGTATAGATTTTTGTGAAGGTTCATATTAGCTCAAAATTCATCATGCTTAAAATTTGCTCAAAAAATTCTTTAATAGTCATGCATATTTCGTATTTGTAATTCATATTGCATATGTATTGTAACATTTGTAAATTCACAAACAAGCATATGTTGCACACAATTCATATTAGCTAAATATACTTCAAAAGTCATATTTGTCATTCATAATTCATGATACCAATTGAAAAGTTCATTAATCCATGATACCAGACACCAATTGAAAATTTCATTAATTCATAATACCAATTGAAAAAAAGGGAAACAAATTAATACAAGCAATAAGTCATATCACTCCCCCTGAATTTAATACATTCAGATTTGATACCAATTATGCTTTTAAGTTTATCATCTCATGCTTCAAATATGTCATGTATATGCTCATGGATACTAATATCAAATACCAATATCATATCATTGTCATCATAACATGCTCATGGATATAATTATGCTATTATGCTCAAATAGCAATTGAAATATTTATGGAAACCAATATACTTTATAGATACTAATGCTAATGTCATATTATGCACTGCTCATGGATACTAAATTATTTAGATGTGAATTTTTCAATTTATCCATGTGATCCATCATTAGCATGCATGGTGTTGGCCTTACAAGGCTTAACATCCTATTTTTATGCTAACAAACAAGTGGAACTTAACATATTTGGATGACTGATGGTATTTCAGATCTCACATATGTGAGAGCTTATATTCCAAAGGAACATGATCATATGAAGCTTAAAGAATACTTAAAGACATGGATGATATATTAAAGCTTGACGACTATGAGAGGATGAACTTGATATTAAAGCTTGAAGAAAGGGCCAAGACAAAGCATAAAGACTTAAGTGTTTAAGAATGTCAAAAAATCTAAGAAGTCTTTATGTAAGTACTTCATTCGATTTCATTATGGATACAAGAAGTTCTTAGGATAATTACTTGGACCTAGATACCTTTTAAAATACTTGGAAAATATTTTTATAAGGTCAGAAGTTATTTCAAAAAGGTTAAAATTGTTTTTGGAATGAAAAGCACTAAAACAGGATTTTTCCAAATTTTGTTAATTTTTATATATCCCAATTGATGAATATTTTTCTCTATCCAAAACTCATTATTTTAAATAATGTTTAACATGAAAATTGTAGTATTTTCTTTTAGCTTTCCTTTGATACTAAGATCAACTAATTTGGAGTTGTATATAAAATGTTATAACCAAAATACTGAAGGGGGGTCAAAGCTATCAGCACCTCAGCAAATTGTCTGGTCAGCCAACTAACTAGAATGACCTGTGTTCAGTCAGCCGACTGACCAATTAACAGAATTAATTTTTGGGAGATAGAAATCACTCAGTCACCTATCTAGGCAGCTGATCCTATATAAACACCCACCCAGTCACCTGGTCAGCCAACTGACCCTACGAAAATTTAAATTTTGAACTTTAACGAGAAAATTCTAAAAAATAGTTTTTTTAAATCTAAAAGTTATAAAAACTTAGGGGACACTCCAAGCAACTTGGAAGACAATAAAATCACTCTATAAATACATGGTTTTGCAAATTAAATTATACCAAGTAATTGAAAATCAATTCTCAAAGTTGAAACTCTCATACTCTTAAAAGCTCTCATGCTCTCATCTTTGCACATTTGAATTGTTAAGATTTTTTGGAAGCAACTGATCAATCCTTCTCTGTGTTTTTGAATTGTTGATTCTCATCTAAAAGGAAAACTTGGTAAAATATCCATGCAATTTGATTGAAGTATATAGATTTAACTTGTACTAATCAGCTCTTTGTGAGAGCACTCTTTGTACACATCTATTTGTTGTATCTCTTGTAGATTGTACGATTCCAAGATTGTTGGATAATTGGCTAAGCAAGGGGATATTGTTTAAAGAGGTGTTGCTCTAGCCTAATTGAAGGAATGACCGAACGAAGGTATATCGTTTAGAGAGGAAGGCTCTAACCTAATCAAAGGAGTGTGTAAATGGTGTTGTTCCGCCCGAAAAAGGAACTAGTTTTAGTGAATCCTTTGATGGTTTGCCAAAGGCGAGGACGAAGGCTAGGTATAAGCTGAACCTCGTAAAAACCTTGGTCTCACTCTCTCTTTCCTTTACTCTTTATTTTCAGCATATATATAAATTGCATGGATATTTTAAATTTCTTAATCATAAACACTACGTGGATTTGATATTAAGTAAACTTAAGCTTAATTTATTTTTGGGATTGCGGAAACCAAAAGGGAGTACATTGGTTGATCTATTCTTTGCGAAAACCGTAAGGGAGTACATTGATTGGTGAAACACTCAAAGACTCTTTAAACTAAAAGTTTATTTAACGTCTAAACATTTGGAAAGAGTATTGGATTTTATATTGCACCTCATTTTAAGAAAGCAAATTCATTAACTATATTGTTGTAAACAAACGCAAGCTGAATCTTCTATCTTAGTTTGAATATTGTGGATGATTGGTTTGATTGATTGATTGGTAACTTGTTTGTTTAAATACTTGTGTTGTGGTTGTGGATTGAAAGTATTTGTTGTGTATTTAATAAATCAACAAGAAGTCAAGAATTCATTAAAAAGAATTAAAATAAATTTTTAAATCCAATTCACCCCCCCCCCCCTCTTGGGACTACACCTTAGTTTTCACATGGTCAAGAATTAATTTCAGATTCATATATCAAATCATATCAAAGTTCATGCTTCTAAATCATTATACTTCAATATTGTTCAACTTATTCTCAAGTATCTCGTATTCTCAAATATTTTTCATTTTGTTCAAAAACTTTTGATTTCATATAAATTCCTAAAATTCATCTTTAATACTTTCTAAGTTAAGCCTTGTATGATTCATTCATTTATTAAGGCCAACAATATTATTTTCATTTGTCAAAAACTTAGATTTTCTTATTTCATCTTGGTACCCATACTTTCTTGAGTCTGAATAGTTTAACAATGGATGTTTCTTTTACTTTCCATACTTGTTTAGTTTTCACACCCTTTCTTTTTAATGGTCATTCAAACTTTATATGTCCCTTCTTCTTACATAGGAAGCATGTGGTGTGAGTGTAAGCATTTGAATAGGTACTAGCATAATCTTTAGAGATTTTTGTAAAATATCCCATGTAGAGATTTTTTTTCTTTGTATTCTCAACCCCATTAAATCCTATGTCTTCTTTATTTAAGGACATTCTTGTGCCCCAATCATTTTGTCAAGATTTTCCTTTCCTTTTGTGAAGTTATAGATGACTTTGGCTTGATCCTCAATTTCTTTCTTAATATCATAAATTTCTGAATTTTGTATATTTTTGCCTTTTTCTTGATTTTGAGATATTTTTTTGATTTTATTCTCTAATTCAAAAATATGTTTGTCTTCTTCATTATCCATAGAGTATTGGGATCTTAAATCTTCTAATTCCTTCAACAACTTTTCATTCTTACTTTCTAATCTCTTGATTTTCAAGTATTTTTCTCTTTCAGCAAGTTTAAGGGATTCTAACTCTTTTATTGTACCTTCATTATTATTTTTCAATGAAGTATTTTGTTTAGTTACTTTGACTAGGATCTTATGAACTTTGAATAATTTATTTTGTAACTCTTCATAAAATGGCATGTACTCATCATTGGATTCATTAGATGAATCACTACTATATTCATTAATCGATTTGGATAAAGAATTTTGTTCTTCATCATCGTCCCATGCCATAAAGCAAGTATAAGCAACTTCTTGGTCACTTGATTTACTATTGGAACTACTTGTACTCACATTGTCCCAAACAATGGCTTTCATTGCCTTTTGCTTTTTCTTTTTGGAATCTATCTTAAGTTTTGGACAATTCAGTTTTAGGTGTCCAACTTTCTTGCAATTATAGCATGTAGGTAGTTCTTTCTTTGTTTTTTTCTTCTTAGTTTCTTCCTCATCTGAACTTGAGTTTTGGATTTTTATTTTGAATTTATTTTTCTTTCTTAGTATTCTTGCAAGTTTCTTGGATATGAATGCTAGTTCATCTTCATTCATTTCATCTTCATCTTCATCACAAGAGTTTTTTTTGAAGCTTTAAAAATAATTGATTCTTGGGCTTTAGTTTTACCACATATTTCATTCATAGACATTTCATATGTAAGAGGGGATCCTATGAGTTCATTTAGGGATGTGTTTTTTAAATTTCTTCCTTCGGTTATTGCTGTGGCTTTTGGTTCCCATATTGGAGGAAGTCCTCTAAGCATTTTCCGGATCATCTCATAAGTTGATTATGTTTTTCCTAAAGCATTGAGGGAGTTAATTATGTGTGTGAACCTAGTGTACATACTAGTGATAGATTCATCTGGGTTCATCTTGAAGGCTTCATACTCACTTATGAGCATGTCTATTCTACTATCTCTTACATCAATAGTGCCTTCGTTGGTTACTTCTAATTTATCTCATATTTCTATGGCTGATTTGCAAGATATGACCATATTAAATTCGTTTATGTCAAGATATAGCACAATATAATGCATTCATAGCACTTGAATTTACTTGCAACATCTTATGGTCATTGTCGGTCCATTCTTTTTCTTCTTTGGGTATTTCTTTACCATCTAAAAGTTTGGTAGGGATAAGGTCACCATGTGTGACAACCCTCCATGCTTTCTAATTTATTATTTGAAGGTAGATCCTCATTCTTTGTTTCCAAAAGGTATAGTTTATTCCACAAAAGATAGGAGGCCTAGTTGAGGTTTGACCCTCTCCAAAGGGAGCTAAGCCTAACTATGCCATATAGATCTTTATATAGCTTCTAGTTAGGATTTGCTACAACCCCGCTATGATACAAATTGAAAACTAAGTTATAGTCCCAAGAGGGGGGTGAATTGGGATATTTAAATTTTCTTTTAATTCCTTTCAAGATTCTTAACCTCTTGTTGGTTTAGCAATCACACAGCAAAGTGTTTACTTACTTATTCAATCCTCAAACCAAAACACAATTCATTAAAACTTAATCACCCAATCAAATAATTGATTTACCAAGCATAAGTCAATATATGCACTACAGTATTATCAAGATTAATTTAACCTTTAATGCTTAGTTAGCTTAACCACAACTTTGGAATATAAACACACCCTAATCAATATCAAACTTTAAACCATTCAACCACAACATATTCAATCAATATATGAGCTTCAACTCTTAGATAAGTTTCAACCTTTGTAGCCCCATGTCTATGAAATTTGATTCAAGCACTGCAGAGAATGAGTTTCATCTTTCTTTATGATAATCAATATAACATCCAAACTCTTCCCAACCAACTCAAAATTTAAATAAACTCTCAATTAATTTGTCTTTGGGCGTTAATCAATCAACGTACTCTCTTTGAGGTTTCCGCAAAGTATTAATCAACCAACATACTCCCTTTCGGTTTCTTTAATTTCAAAACAAAATTAAACTTCAGCTTATTTAAAATCCAATCAACGTAGTTTTTTTGATTAAGTAATTAAAACATCCTTACAGTTTATATGTTTGCTAGAATTTAAAAGGAGTAAGAGAAAGAGAATAAGACCAAAGCTTTTACGAGGTTTGGCTTATCCCCAGCCTACGTCCTCACCTTAGGCAAACCACCTAAGGATTCGCTAAACGAGTTCCTTTCCGAGCGGAACAAAACCATTACACACTCATTCAGTAGGCTAGAGTAATCACCTCTCCAAGCGATACCCCACGCTTGGGCACTCCTTATGCTAGAGTAATCACCTCTCCAAACGATACCCCACACTTGCTCAATGATCCAACAACCTGGAATTGTAAAATACAAGAAACAAGAGTTGTGTACAATAATGCTTTCACACAAAGCAGATTAGTACAATTTCAAACACTATGCACTTCAAAATGTAAATATCAAAGTGAAATAAGATGAAGCTCAAGATTAGATTTCACCAAGGTTCCTTATTAGATAAGGATCAGCAATAAAGACCACAGTAGGATGGATTCAGCACTTCAGATTATCTCAGCAAATCTGTTTTGCAATGAGTGAGCAAGAGAAGATTTAAATTAGAGAGCTTGAATGTTGATATTATGCTTTGGTAATTAATTCCTTGGGTTAAAGGAGTATTTATAGAGTTTTTAGAGTGAGTTTCCTTGTTTCCTAAGTTTCTTGGAGTCTCCCCCAAGTTTTATAATGTTCACATTTGAAAAACTAATTTTTAGAATTTTCCTATTGAAGTTCAAAATTTAAATTCCCGTAGGGTCAGTCGGCCAGACAGGCGACTGGGTAGGTGTTTTATACAAGGTCAGTCGGCTGGACGGGCAGCTGAGATTTTTCTATCTACCAAAAATTAATTCCATTAAATTTTCAGTCGGCTGACTGAATACATTTCAAAAGTGTCAGTCTGTTGGACAAACCTTCTTGTCAGTCGACTGGCTGATCATAAGTCAAAATGGTCAGTTGACCTGGCAATTATTCAATTATTCCATTTGTTTGTTAACATCAAAACAAGATGTTAAGCCTTGTAAGACCAACATTATGGTTATTACAGTTGGAATAGAATCATGGTAAAACAGTAAGATATATATAAAATAGTATTATATAGTATCAGACCCAAATGGATCAAATCAGATTTCAGAGCATGGTACCATAGCTATTTAGATCAGATTGCAACCACATATCTTAGATAGTATATGGATTTTATTAGTAGTTGATTGTGCCTTGGGAGAGATTGTAAGCTTCCCAGTAGTTTGGGTCGAGGCAGCCAATCTGACGACAAAGGTTTCAGTTGACTTATCATGATAGGTCAACCAGTGTTAAGTCCCGCCTACGAGCCGCGCAACCTTGCCATAAGGGGTTAAATCATGACATACAACCACTCAGGGAAGTTTTCACAATTATATATATATATATATATATATGTAGATTTATAGAAAAACAGTAGATATATTTATAGTTACTAAAAGTATGATTAAATAGAAAGTTTAGATATTAAAGTTGTATTTGAAGCCACATAGGTGTGAGTTATACTCTATATTATTTTGCATGCTATCTCAGTTTCTTTTGTTTAACAGTATATTATTCATGTAAACTCAGCTGCCACACACTGGCAATAGCATATTTTGTCTTACTAAGAGTTGTCTCATCCCAGTAATTTAACATATTTCAGGTAATCCAACTAGACGAGCAGATCATGCTAAGAGATAGAGATGACGTTTGTACTGCCCTGTCTATAAGGTAAGTATTTCAGGGAGATGTATTTTTTTGTAGATCTTAGTCGGACTAGTGGATGTTTCTAGAGTGACGTGTATGTATATTTTTGGGAAAATACTAAAATTATGGTATTGTATTTATGGTATTATGATTTTATGTTTTCCTCTAGATAGGTATGTTATTTTATGAACGAGTATTCCTCAGTGCCCACTTTGGGAGTGAGATGTTATAGTAGATGTTATTAGGGGTATCAAAGTAATACAATTATATAGCATAAAAAATGATATGAATTTTTGGGTCATTACAATTTGGTATCAGAGCCTAGGTTGCTAGGTTTTACAGCAAAAAAAAATACCAAAATATAATAATGGAATTTTGAGAAGGATAGAAATTGAGATGGAATAGAATTTCAGTGAGTTAATGTTGGAGAATTAAGATGAGAATTTAGGGTTCTATTTTGTAGTATGAAAGTTGGAACTTCGGGGTGGTTTCTGTGATTTTTCTAGGGTGACGATTTCAGAAAAACCATAGTAAACTATCGTCGGTATTTCCATATGGTAGAACTAGGCCTTAAATTAGTAATAGGTTGTATGAGGATATTTTAGCTAGATTAATATAAGAATAGCATTATGAGGTTCAGATTCTCAGAATAATTTGGTATTATTGTAGGATGGACCCTGGAGGTAGTAGTGCTCATGCTAGCAACGATGATGGTGCAAGGCCTTCTAGCATGGGTGGCGGGGATTCAGAGGTTGTTTTGCGCAACGTAACTCAGCAGGTTATGGCTGAGATTATACGGAGCTTCAGGGAGTAGGGAGGCCTATCTGTAGGCCAGGGTTGTACGATATAAAAGTTTACAAAGATGAACCCTCTAGCGTTTTCAGGAGGAGTAGATCCTATAGTTGTTGAGAACTGGATGCAGGAGATTGATAAAGTATTAACAGTGCTCCACTACACCGATAAGCAAAGAGTCCTCTATGCTATATACAAGTTGACAGGAGAGAGTTTATGCGTTGATACCGGGAGATACTAAGGCTTTCGGAGACGTTGTTACAGGTATTCTTATTACTTTACCTTATAAAGCTATTGTTTTATTTTATTTAGGTGCCACCCATTCCTTTGTGTCGTTGGGAGATGTTAAATTATCTAGGGTTAAGGCACAACTATTAGATATTGAATTGTCAGTAGCCACGCTGACTGGATCAGTAATGAGGTGTAGGAGGGTATTTAAAAGTTATCCAGTGGGCATTCAGGAGAAAGTATTACCAGTCGATCTCATGGTGTTAGACATGCAGGGATTCAATGTGATATTAGGAATGGACTAGCTGGCAACTAATTACGCCAACATTGACTATTATAAAAAAGAAGTGATCTTTAGACCCCTAGGTGAGTAGGAATTCATATTCATGGGATCACGTGTACGCGCCTCGCCACAGTTAGTGTCGGCCATTTAGGTAAGGAGGCTGCTTCAGGGTAGTTTCCAGGGATATGTTTGCTTATATAAAGGAGATGTCAAAGGAAGAATTGAAACAAGTTGATATTCCAGTAGTTAGAGAATTTACAGATGTTTTTCCAGAGGAATTACCTAGTTTACCACCAGATCGAGAGATAGAAGTTTTCGTGGATTTACTACCAAGGTCAGCACCGATATCTAAAGCGCCCTACCGAATGGCTCCAGATGAATTGAAAGAATTGAAAGACCAGTTGCAAGAGTTGTTGAATAAAGGATTCATCAGGCCTAGTGTATCGTCGTAGGGAGCACCAGTCTTGTTTGTGAAAAAGAAAGACGAGACCATGAGGATGTGTATTGATTATATAGAAATAAATAAAGTGACCATCAAGAATAAATATCCTCTTCCCAAAATTGATGATTTATTTTATCAACTCCAGGAGACCCAGGTCTACTCCAAGATTGACCTTTAGTCAGGATATCATCAGGTGAAAGTTAAAGCAGAGAACGTTTCGAAAACAGCTTTCCAAAGCAGGTATGGGCACTACGAGTTCTTGGTAATGTCGTTCAGATTGACTAAGGCACCATCAGTGTTTATGCACCTAATGAATCGGGTGTTTCATCAATACTTGGACCAACTTGTTGAGGTATTTATTGATAATATATTGGCCTACTCGAAGAATTTTGAGGAGCATAAGGATCATCTGAGGCTGGTATTATAGGTATTAAGAGAAAATAAATTAAATGCAAAAATCAAGAAATGTGAATTCTGGCTGAGGCAGGTCACTTTTCTCGGGCATGTGATTTCTAGGGACGACATATCAGTGGATCTGAGTAAAATAGAAGCAGTGGTGAATTGGGTGAGATCGGGGAACATACAGGAGGTCAGGAGTTTCCTAAGTCTGGCAAGATACTGCCGATGTTTTGTGAATGGTTTTTCCAAACGATCGGGTCCACTGAAACGACTCACGAGGAAAAATATGAGTTTTGAGTGGACCGACGAGTGTAAGCAGAGCTTCCAGAAGTTGAAGCAGCGATTGGTCACTGCACCGGTGTTATCCACTCCATAAGGGGAGGATGGATTTGTTATATACAGTGACGCGTTCTAGAATGGACTTGGGTGTGTGTTTATGCAGCATGGGAGGGTTATTGTTTACGCCTCTCGACAGCTTAGAGAGTATGAAAAGAACTACACAATACATGATTTAGAATTAGCTGCAATGGTATATGGTCTAAAGATTTGGAGGTATTATCTTTATGGTGGGAGATGTGAGATCTTCACTGACCATAAAAGTTTGAAGTATTTCTTCACACAGAAAGAATTAAATATGAGGCAGAGAAGATGGTTAGAACTCATTAAAGATTATGATTGTACTATCAGCTACCACCCAGGAAAAGCAAACGTGGTGGCTGATGCTCTAAGCCAGAAATTAGTAGGAGCAACATTGTCAGCAATGGAGATTCAACATTCAATTCAGATGGATTTAAAGAGGCTCAATGTGGAGTTAGTATAGAATGATCACCAGGAATTTATTGTCAACCTAGTGTTACAGCCTACTTTACAGGAGAGGATTAAAGCTGCCTAGAAGAATGACACAGAATTAGTAGAGCTCATAGATAAAGTACAAGATGCACAGGAGGAGGAGTTCAGTATTTCAGATGATGGAACTCTGAGGTTTCGCACCAGACTATGTGTGCCTGCAGATGCTAAGATTAGGAGGAATATCCTAGAGGAGGCTCACAGATCCCTTTACACAGTGCATTCTAGCAACACTAAAATGTATCAAGACCTTCGAAAATCCTTCTAGTGGAGCGGCATGAAAAGGGAGATGGTTGATTTTGTGGAGCAGTGTTTGATGTGTCAACAGGTAAAGGTCGAGCACCATAGATAGACGAGACATTTTCAGCCACTTCACATCGCTGAGTGGAAGTGGGATCATATATCCATGGATTTCATTATAAGATTACCATCAACACTGCATGGACAAAATGCTATTTGGGTGGTTGTTGATCGATTGATGAAGACCACTCATTTTCTCCCTATTAAAGTCAACTACTCTATGAACAAACTGGCAGAGTTATATATTCAAGAGATAGTCCGACCCCATGGTGTGCCAGTATCTATAGTTTCAAACCGAGACCCACGTTTCACATCGCGGTTTGGAGGAGTTTGCAGGAAGCTTTGGGATCTCAGTTATCATTTAGCACAGCCTCTCATCCTCATACTGATGGGCAGACATAGAGGATGATCTAGATACTTGAGGATAAGATACAAGCATGTGTGCTGGATTTCGGGGATAGTTGGACCCAGTATATGCCGCTGGTTGAATTCGCATACAATAATAGTTTCCAGGCCAACATCAAGATAGCACCTTACGAGGCATTATATGGTAGTAGGTGTCGTTTCCCACTATACTGGGATGAAATGGGTGAAAGGTGAGTATTGGGACTAGAGTTGGTGCAGCAAGCGTATGATAAAGTCTGACTTATTAAAGACAGAGTCAATGCAGCTCAGAGTCAACAGAAAAGCTACGTAGATACTCGTTGTCGAAAGTTGGAGTTTGATGTGGGAGATCAAGTATTTTTGAGAGTAACGCCGCTAAGAGGAGCTATGAGGTTTGGGAAGAAGGGTAAGTTGAGCTTGAGATTTATTGGCTCTTTCAAGATACTTGAAAGAGTGGGTCTAGTCGCCTACATGCTAGCTTTACCACCAGCTCTATCCAGGATTCATGACGTATTTCATGTTTCCATGCTAAGAAAATACGTCTCAGGTCCCTCCCACATGATCAGTTACAAAGAGATAGAGATTAGAGATAATTTAGCATATGAGGAAACACTAGTGTAGATTCTAAATAGAAAAGAACAGGAGTTGTGCACCAAGAAAATTCAACTAGTAAAAGTTCTGTGGAGGAATCATACAGTAGAGGAAGCGTCATGGGAGCTTGAGGAGGAAATACGACAGAAGTACCCACATTTGTTTATTGGGGACCAACATTAGACAGAAAATGAATGGTAATAATTTTGGTAAAGTAAATATAGATTGGTTTTATTTTAAGTAGAGCATGATAATGTATGTATAAGTTGTATATTAGATTATAGGATAGGTAGTGCTTTTGGTTTTGGGAGAATTTTTTTTTTATGTATATACTTGTAGCCTCCTAGAACCATAAATTGTAACCACGGTATTCCTCCACCATAAGTGAGGATAATTAACAAAATAAGTAGAAAATTTTCCTCAGATGATGGTGTGTAGCACAGATAATGAATTTCGAGGAAGAAATTTTATAAGGAGGGGAGAATGTAGAGACCCAAAAAATATAATAGTAAAAAGAAATAAGGAAAATGGATTTTTGGTTGAGGTAGGAGAAAATCGATGACGGTTTTGATAAATTACCGTGGGTTAGTAACCGGAAAATGGTAATTTTTGAGCCGATTAAATAGAAAACTGGCAACAATTTTCTGAGAAGCATAGAAAATCGGCAAAAGTTTTCTCTGGTAGTGCTAAAAGTATAAAATCTTGCAAGCCTATTTTATTTATAAAATTTACTTCTTCCTCTCTCTCTCTCTCTCTCTCTCTCTTAAAAACCCATGAACCATCATCCCTTTCTCTCTAAAATTCTACTTTGTTTTAAGGCCAAATCGACGATTAGGAACCACCATGACGATCAGGGGTCGATTCTCTACAAAGTTACCGAGTAGAATTTCAGTTTGGGGTTTGGGGCACCATCCCAAAACTGAGGTAAGGGTATTGTTCGGGTGTTTATGGTTGGTTTATTAATTTATTGAAGGTATAGGTTTAGATGCGAATGTAATTTTGCGGTTGAACTGAGGAATTAAGATTTTGTGAAATATAGGTTTGGTGCATATATAGCAGGTAGGCTAAGGATCCTAGCAGGAGTTTTCTTAGGAACCTAGGTAAAAATAGTTTAGGAAATTTTGAATATGTATGTTTGGGAAAGATGTGAATATGATAATTATTCTAGATATTCAGTTGATTGACAAGGAGAAATATATATATATATATATATATATATATATATGTATATGTATAATTTCACAGTTTTGGAATCATGAACGTCGTTGGCATGAGTTAGAAGTCAGTAAACCAATTCAGTTAGTCAGGTAAGGGAAATATGTTATGTTGGTTAATATTAGAAATTTTATCAGTAAAGTATAGTACTTGATTATGGGGTCCAAAGTATGATTTTAAATAAATTAGAGCATAAAATGTTATACGATTTTACAGATTACAGTATGAGAGTTTTATTTATTTAATTGTGTGGCATGAGTAAATATCAGTGCAGTACAAAATTTATACAGTTTCTTAAGTATCATGATTTACAGTGTATATACAAAAATATGTTTTACAAAATTTACAGAATTAAGATTTACAGTATACACACAAAAAGATATTTTACAGCATTTTTAGAATACCATGATTTACAGATTATAGAACCATAACTTTCAGATATTAAAGTTTATTCTAATCAGATTTTGCAGTGTTATGGTTATTGCAGCTAGATATTAAAGTTTATTCTAATCAAATTTTGCAGTGTTATGGTTATTGCAGCTAGAATAGAATCATGGTAAAATAGTAAGATATATATATATATATATATATATATATAAGAGTATTATATAGTATCAGACCCTGGTGGATCAGATCAAATTTCAGAGCATGATACCATAGCTATTCAAATCAGAGTGCAACCACATATCTCAGATAGCGTATAGATTTTATGAGTAGTCGATCGTGCTTTGGGAGATATTGCAGACTCCCCAGTAGTCTAGGTTGAGGCGGCCGATCTGAAGACCCTATCATGAGGGGTTAAATCATGATATATAACCATTTAGGGAAGTTTTCATAGTTATGTATATATATAGATTTACAAAAAAACAACAGATATATTTATAGTTACTAAAAGTATGATTAAATAGAAAATTCAGACATTACAGTTGTATTTTAAGTTATATACTGTATATTATTTTGCATGCTATCTCAATTTTTGTTATTTAACAGTATACTATTCATGTAAACTCAACTGCCACACACTGGTAATAGCATATTTCGTCTTATTGAGAGTTATCTCATCCCAACAATTAAACATATTTCAGGTGATCCAGCTAGACGAGCAGATCAGGCTCAGAGATAGAAGGGACGTTTGTACTACCCTATCTGCAGGGTAAGTGTTTTAGGGAGATGTATTTTTGAGTAGATCTTAGGAGGACTAGTGGATGTTTCTGGAGTGATTTGTATGTATATTTTTGGGAAAATAGTGAAATTCTAGTATTGTATTTATGGTATTATCATTTTATGTTTTCTACTGCATAGGTGTGTTATTTTATGAACAGGTATTCCTCAGTGCCCACTTTGGGACTGAGATGTTATAGTAGATGTTATGAGGGGTATCAGAGTAATACGATTATATAAGCATAAAAAAATGATATGAATTTTTGGGTCGTTACATAGCGTGGTCGTCCAGCCATTACTAAGTCCTGCCTACAGGTCGCACAACTCATTCATGTGGGGTTATTACATGATGTTATATGATTGTCCATTCAAGGGAAAATTATTTTATGTATAGATATAACATATAATTTACATATATAGAAAAACTTATTATGATAAAGTATGCTTATGTTGAAAAGTATGTATTTTTCCAAACATATATATATGAGTACATGTTGACTTCGGTGTATTGCTAAGAGAGGGGTGACCCCAACCTGGTCCTTATAGACTAGATCAAAACCCCTCAGGCCACGTCTGGAATACAATAATCAATATGACTTTTACGTACAATTAAAGATGCTTCTTGTTAGAATTGGTGTATTCCCAAGAGGAGGGGGGTGAATTGGAATTTTAAACTTTTCTCCATGGTTGAACTAGATGTTAGTAGAATATTACAACCTAGGGTCTTTCTATGCAGTTCCAAATACGCTGATAAATATAATACATGGAAATTTAAATCAAGCGCATCATTCACATAATAACATACACGTGCGGTAAATATAAAGTGCAGAAATATAAACAAACACACGATATGTTATCGGCGTTCGACCAACTGTGCCTACATTCCTGCCTTTAGTTTGCAAGCCTGAGGATTCCACTAATAGCTCACTTAAGGATGGAGTGACACTGATTACAACTAGGTCAATTACCACAAGGCTGACCTCAACCTTAACCAGGTCAATTAGCAGGGCTGACCTCAACCTACACGCCTTAACAGGATGACGCACCTAGCTTTCCTAACAGAGTCTAAGCCAATCCGGGACTATTTCAAAGGGCTAGTCTCCCTCTTCAGGCACGTGCCTAGAAATACAACAGTATTTGCAATCAAATAATATTGATACAATGATTGTGCTTTCGTGCAAAGCAGATATGTACCCAGATGCGCTTAGTCATATACATCACAAGATGATTAAATATGTAAGCTCAGTGTGGTCTAGTATTCCAACTCTCTGATATATATATATATATATATATATATATATATTTACTATTAGTGTAATGAGTGCGTGAGAGTATCAATCAAGCAATCTTTGTATCATAAGATATTCAGCCAAGGTGTTTACACAAAGATATTAAGCAAGTCTCATGTATATTAATCAGTATGATATCTCAGTCACGTAGATAAGATAATGAATATGCTCGGTTTGTAAAAGATGTGTAGCCTTTGTATTCAGAAAATAATATGTGAGTGAATAACTTTTGCACAAAGATTAATATCATAAATACAAATATCTTCTCACAAGTATATCAAATATAAAACACAAGATATTTGAGTATGTTTTGAAAATGATTTTGCAACCCAAAGAAAAATACAAGCTTCCTAAAATATTAAAACATAAATGCAATACTCAGAAGCTTAGGCGAGTCTTCTTAGGATAGGCTTATGAACAAAGCCCCCTAAGAATACTCCGGTTTAGCTCTCGTAAAAATAGAATCAATCAAATACAAATAGGAGAGCGAACCTATAGCAATAAACACTCAATCAACTTACAAAGAGTTTAATCAGTATGAGAAGGTAGGTATGAGTGTAGGAGGTTCAAAAATGAGTATTATAGGTTTTGGAAGTTTCAGAGAATCTCTCCTAATCAAAGTGGCTAATCCATTGCTAATAATCCCCAAGGAGGGGGTATTTATAGACACCCCATGAAATAGAACCGTTGGGGACCTATTAGGAATTATTAAGAAAGTTTAATGACATTTTAGCAAATTTAACCCTTTTTAAAATATTTTAACCACGATAAAAAATCAGGGCAATTCGACCAGAACACTTTTGGTTGACTGAAGTCCATATGGCTCGGTCGACCAAGACACTTTTGAATTGGGGACTCGGTCGACCAGACGAGTATGTCTGAGGCGATGTTTCCATTTTTTCGAGGTTCACTATGCTATTTTGAACCGGGCGATTTGGTCGACCAGACAGTTGGGATTTCTCCCGAGGACCCTCAGTCGACTAGGTTGGTGTAATACAAATTTACTTGGTCGACTAGGAAGTCAAAATGTTGACTCCTAGGTGGTTCGGTTGACTAGGGTCAAATGAACTGTGGTGACTCGGTCGATCGTACTGTGGTCAATCGGTTGACCCATACCGGTTTCGGTCGACCGAGTCAGAATGAACTGCCTTGGCCGGTCAACCGAAAGTGAACAATGTGTGCATTTTGGTCCTGTTATGATTCGCACAAATCCTATTCAAATGCCTAACATTTATAAATGCAATGGTGAATGTCCTAGGGTCATTTATGGGTCCTTTTGAAGACACCATAAATATCCAGTGTCGGTCGACCGAACCCTTAGGTCTTTCTAAGCTCACTTTAGGCTATACTTGGTTTGAGCTTACGTAATAGATCATGCATGTGATGTGTGTGCTTATTACAAACCAAAGACCCTAATTAACTATTACAAACCAATTTTGCAAATGAGATATATATTACAACACTGAATATAAATTGGTCTTCAATCTTCATTTGCTCCATGTGCATGTGCATTATGATCTTGACAATTTAGATTCCTGCACATAATCTCAAATACCCATTAGATACAATGAGTATTTGTCATAATCAAAATCGGGCGTGACCTATAAGGTCAACACTTCTAATACAAGTATATTTGTACCGATATGCACAAGCTATAACTTATGCAATTCCATATGATAGATCTATAAGCTCAGTGAAGATATGTGTAATAACACTCAAGGTAAAGTTAATAAGCAATCAAGCATGCGAGTGTATTATCAATCTATCTTTGTAACAATATATAACTATATATCAATTACAAATAGGGTTTCAAATATTTCCCAAGAATGTAATCAAATATCTCAAAATGATTTTCTCAAAATTTAAGCACAAGAGATATTAGTAATATTAGCTTGTCAGAAAAGGTTTTTGCTTCACAAATCACAACACAAGATTAATGAGTCTTGCAATAATAATGCAAAAACTCACTAGCTAAAAAGTTTTCCCCACACAATGAATTTATTAATTAAATTGGGGGGAAAAACTTTGGCTAAACTCTCAATCAAAAATAATATAACAATCAAAGCAATGAGAGTTATAGCTTTGGTAAACAATATAGGATGATTTTGGAATACTCTTACTCAAATAGATTTTGCAAAGGAATGACAAAAGAAAGAGTATTTGGCTTTGTATATGAAGAGGGTGTTCTCAAAATTTTTAGAGAAAATTTCCCTAATTAAAATCTCTAATCACTCACTAATTTTTGCAAATGAGCCCTTATATATAGCTTTCACCAAAAACATAATTTTTAGGACACAAAGGGTATTCTTAAATTTGTTTAATAAATTTTAAAATCAATTTACCCTTAATTAATCGCAATTACCTGCAGTAAAAATTGTGCAACCCGAGAGTTTCAGTCGACCGAGCTATAGGTTCGGTCACCCGAACAGACGCATAGAGAAAAGGTATTTTTGAAGTTTGGGTGCCTGGTGAAATGTTCGAGTGGCTGAGTCTAAGGCGATTTCAAACTGTTTGAGGTTCAGTCGCCTAACTTGAAGTTCGATCTACCGAACTTCTTATTTCGGTCGCCCGGGATAAAAATGAACTACAAGTTCGGGCGCTCGGGGAAGATGTGAAAAGTGACTTTAAGAGTTCGGTCAACCAAGGAAGTTTAGTTCAAATCGGTTTGGTCGTCTGAAGTCAAGTCAAGACTTTTGACTTTTCCATGTTCGGTCGACCGAGGCATTTTCAACGTGCAAGTTCAGTTGCTTGAAACCCTTGCACACTTAAAAACCTAAGTCATATGTTCACCCCTAATTGCTTATATGATAGTAGGGAGTATCCTAAGTGTTTGTGCAAGGACCTAGGGCCAGTCTACGGTCTAGGCTTTTCAATTTAGCCAAAAAACCAAGTGTCATTCGACCATGGTTATTTGGTTCCCTATGGTTAATCTACGGTCTTGTTGAGCTTATAAACCTATCATGCATGATGCAGTTATTACAGACCATAATAAATTACAAACCAAATAAAATTAAATGCATTACAATACAACACAAAAATGTCTTCATTCCTTTTGCCTCTTGTTAAGCCATCATGAAGTATGATCTTTGTAGTCTTTATGGCTTCCTTGTGTCCTTACCATCCATGCGTGCGAAGAATTAACCCTATTCATAAGCTCAACGAAGGTCGACCGAAGTCTATTTATGGTCATTTGTTTCTGTTGCCCTTACAAGGCTTAAAATCTTGTTTTGATGATAAAAAATCAGAGGAACTTAACATATTTGGTTAAGTAATGATGTGACATGACTCAAGAATGAGAGTACAAGGTCAAGTGCTCACAAAAATCAATAAAAGCTTATACTGCAAAGAAAGATGATCAAATAAAGCTTAAAATGCATGGATTCAAAGATGATCTAATAAAGCTTGAAGATCATAAGAGCATGGATGTTAAAGAGGACTTGCTAAAAGTTTAGAGTATGTTGAAGCTTGAAGACAAGATAGAGCTAAAGAAAGACAAGCATAAAGACTTAAGTGCTTAGAATGTCAAAAGTCCTAAGAAGTATTTATGTAAGTACTTTGTATTTAAATATCATGTGAAATATGTTGAAAGCTCTTCTAGGGTTATTCATTGACTTAGATACCTTATTTAAAACTTAGGAAAATGTTTTATAAGAAATCAAAGTAAGAGAGCAAAAAGGATTTTTAAAAACTAAAATGAAAATTCTGGATTTAGTCTGTCCAAACGACTGAGGTGTACCCTCAAAAACCTGAAGATGTACTTCAGAAGACTAAAGATTTCGTTCAGTCTACTGAAAAATTTCTTCAAAAGACTAAAGATTTCATTCAGTCTATTGAAGAATTTCTTCAAAAGACTGAAGAATTAGTTCATTCTACTGAAGATTTTTCTGAAGGAATTTAGAAGAGGCAGTACACCGTTAAAATACTGAACCCTCAGTTCAATCATCTGATCTGGGACTTCAGAAGACTGAACCCTCAATTTAGTCGTCTGACCCTGTGTCCAGCTTAAATTTTTCAGTGTATTAAGAAACATCAGAAGATTAAACCCAATACTTCAATCATCTTAACACTGTTAACGGTTAGAAATTTTAAATATTTTAAATTTCAAATAATAGTTTCTTGTGCCCCAAATTTTCTAAAAACTTGGAAGACACTCCAAATAATCTTGGACAACACGAAATTACTTTTAGAAGCCTATAAATGCATGGTTTCGCAAATCAAATCATACCAAAAATTGAAAAAAAACTACTAAAATCTATCTTGCTATCAAAGCTCTCTCTTTCTCAAATCTTTGCTTAACTAATGTGCTGAATTTCCGAAGTACTGATCATCATACTACTGAATTCTAAGTTGCTAATTCTCATTTAGAAGGAACTTTGTGATAAATTCTCTTAAGCTTCAATCTTATTTCACTTTGGTATTTAATATTGAAGTACATAGTGTTTGAAATTGTACTAATCTGCTCTTTGTGAGAGTATTCTTGTACATAGAAATTACTTCTTGTTTTCTTGTAGTGATTGACGATTCCAGGTTGTTGGATCATTGACCGAGTGTGGGGTATCACTTAGAGAGGCATTGCTCTAGCCTATTGAAGGATTGACCGAGTGTGGGGTATCAATTGGAGAGGCGTTGCTCTAGCCTAGGGATAAGCCAAACCTCGTAAAAAATGTGGTGTCACTCTCCTTCCTTACTCTCTTTACTTTTCAGCATATATTAACTGCGTGGTTGAATTTAATTTTTGATCATATACACTGCGTGGATTGGATATTAAATAAACTGAAGATTAATTTGATTTTGGGATTTTCGGAAACCAAAAGGAAGTATGCTAGTTGATCAATACAAATTGCAGAAACCATAAGGGAGTACATTGATTGGTTAAGCACCCAAGACTAATTAACAGAAAGTTTATTTAAAGTCTAAGTTCTTGGAAGGAGTGTTGGATTTCATATTGTGTATCATATTGAGAAATCAAATCCATCAACACAGGGCTTACATATATACACAGGGCTGCAAACATAGCTGAAAATTGCAAAGTGTTGTATACTATATCTTGGTTTGGTGTTTTGTAAATGATTATTTTAAGTTGTTGATTGGTTGAATGTTTGTTTAAGTATTGGGTTGTGGATTGCTTAAGTAACTAAGTTGTTAGCTTTGGTGTAATTCCAAGAGGGGGGTGAATTGGAAATTTAAAAGTTTATCTCCTAGGTTAATCTATCCAGCAGCAGTATATACACAACCTAGGGTCTGTCTATGCAATTTCCAAATGCACAAATAGATATAATATGGAAATTAAATCATATGCATCATTCACATAATAACATACACGTACGGTAAATGTAAAGTGTGGGAATATAAACAGACACACGATATGTTATCGGGGTTCGGCCAATTGTGCCTACGTCCCTGCCTCTAGTTTGCAAGCCCGGTGATTCCACTAAAGCTCACTTAAAGGGTGGAGTGGCACTGATTATAACAAGGTCAATTAGCACAGGGCTGACCTCAACCTTTACAACCAAGTCAATTAGCGGGGCTGAGCTCAACCTACACCTTACCAGGATGGTGCACCTAGCTTTCCTAACCGAGTCTAAGCCAATCCGAGACTATTCAACAGGGCTAGTCTCCCTCTTCAGGCCCGCGCCTAAAATACAACCAATGTGTATAAAATTTGTGCACAAAAATGCGCTTCTTACACAAGCAAGTATGTGTACCAGTACGCACAATATACTTAATCAATCACACATCAACGGTATAGGAAATGTAAGCTCAGTGATGTGATTTTGTGCAAGCAACACTCAACAAGGTATTATCACTAATATGCTCAAGAGTCTTCTACTCAGCTATTTCTTTGAAACAATAACTATTAAATCTCAATAATAAAATCAGAGTTTCAAAGATGCTGCAATTATTCAGAACAACTCAAAAATATTTTCTTCAATGAAATATGCTCAAGAGTTGTTTGAAAGAATAATATAGGTTGTTAAAAAATATTTTGCACAAAAAAATCAAGTCATAGGAATCTTTGCAATGACAATGCAAAGATCCTTAAGCTATTAGGTTTTTCCTAACACAAGATTTATTAAATAAAATTTGTGGGAAAACCTTGCTTAACTCCCCAAAATCAATACCAATCAACCAAGCAAGGTAATGGGAGTATAAGCAATAATACTAAACAATAACCCAAGCAAGAACTCTCACAAACTCAAAATGTATCAAAGGAATGGAACTTTGAGAGTATTTTGGGCAAAATGAGATTTTGAGGAAGAGAGGATTTTCGCTAATTATTTTGGCTAATCTCTGTTAATCTTCACAAATGAACCCGTATTTATAGACAAGGTCAAAAATATAACCGTTTGGGACCTATTGGGTATTCTTACAAAAAGTTCTAAAATGCTCAAGTTATATTAACCCAAATTAACCCTTGTTTACCTCGAGTAAATTAATTTTAACCCGACAAGGTTCGGGTGGCTGAACCAAGGTTCGGTTGTCCGAACAAACACAGAAATAAAAGTAGTTTAAATGAATTCGGTCGCCCGTGTCATGGTTCGGTAGCCCAAACAAAATTCAAAAACATTTGTTCGTAAGTTTGGGTGCCCAGTCCTAGGTTTGGTTAATCAAACTTACAAGTTCGGTCGCCCGAGGCCTTTTTGAATATGAAGGTTCGAGTGCTCAGATTGGTGAAAAGCACTCTGACATGGGTTTGGTCGCTCGAAGGAGATGTGCTCATTTGTGGCTCGGTCACTCGAAACCTAGTCAACCCACTGACTTCTAAGTGGTTCGGGCGCCCCAGGTGTTTTAAACACGACGGTTCGGTCGCCCGACCTCTCATAAATTTTTCTTATTTAGTCCATTTTTAAGCCAATTTATTCCCCTGATAATATATGTGATATGGGGACTATTTTGTGCAATTGTGTAGGGACCAAGGGTCTTTTCAAGTATGCCCAAAAACCTGACATCAGTCAACCGAAGGGTGCCTTAAGGTCATTCGGTCTCTATGTTCAGTCTATGGCATTTCTGAGCTTACAAATCCTACATGCATGATATGCAGTGATTATTACAGACCATATCCCTAGTTACTATTACAGACCCAAATAATATAAATTACAACAATAAATATTTTTCAGGGTCTTCAAGCTTTACTTCATGTGCCATCAACTGATTTGTTAATATAAACCTACACACAAACTTGAAAGCATTAAATACCAAGAGTATTTGTCATTAACAAAATTGGGAATGACCCATAGGGTCAACATAAGCTTTTTCTGTGTGTTTGTTAAAGTAACAAGTGGTTAAGAATACTTGAAAAGAATTAAAATAAAATTTTAAATAACCCAATTCACACCCCCCCCCCCTCTTGGGACTACACCTCAACTTTCAGTTTTCCTATGGTCAATCTACGATCATGTTGAGCTTATAAACTTATCATGCATAATGCAGTTATTACATACCATAATAAGTTACAAACCAAATAAAATTAAATACATTACAATATAACACATAAATTTCTTGATTCTTTTTGCCTCCTGTTAAGCCATCATGAAGTATGATCTTTGTAGTCCTTATGGCTTCCTTGTGTCCTTACCATCCGTGCATGTGAAGAATTAACACTATTCATAAGCTCAGTGCACAGGTAAGATACTTATGCTTTTTCAACATCAAAACAGGGATTGGACTCAAAAAGTCAACAATATAGATTTACATGATTTATGAGTTAAAGTTAATTATTTACAGATATGTTTATGATACACTAAAACTCATATTGCCACACACTGACGATAATATATTCTGTCTTACTGAGAGGTGTCTCTCTCCTATAATTCTAATATTTTCAGGAAATCCAAGGAACCAAGCCTAGTGAGCTCTAGGGCAGGACTAGATAGGGTAGTTTAGAGTAAGTACTTATGAGACACAGTTATGTATATGGATATGTTTTATGTATCTGGGTTGTTTTATGGTTGTTTGGGGATGTATATAGATAATTATGGTGACATTAGAACTCTGGTATTGTATTTGGGGTTTATATATAAGCATGCTTCCGCCATGTTGTTTAATATGAGTTATGGACAGGTGTCCCGGTACCCCACTTTGGGTACGAGTTGGTATAGTTATGGTATCAGAGATTATGTATGGAGAATAGTACTTCAAGCCCCACCGGGTTCGGGGTGCTACAGTTGTGGTATCAGAGCCTAGGTTGCTAGGTTTTGTAGAGTTAAGCGGATAACAATACCAAAGTATAGGAATGAATCTTGATGAGGGTAGGAAATGGGTAGATCAGAACTTTAGTAAGTCATTACTGAATGATAAGATTAGAATTTGGGATTTCGTCTCACTGCTTAGAAGCAAGAATTCCCTGACGATTTCTGTGATTTTCCTGAAATGACGGTTTCAGGAAAGTCATGGCAAATTATCATCAATTTTTGTTTCTAAGCGGTAAAATTGAACCTTAAATTAAAAACATGGACATTAAGTTGGTTGGTTGTTTGAGGATAGAGTGCATTTTATGGTTTCTTAGCTAGATGAATGTATCGGTCATATTATGATAAAGGATTCTAAGATTGTTCTCTATCCTATTTTCAGGATGGACCCTGGGGGTAACAACACAAACGCTGGAGGTAGTAACAATGTTGGGGCTTCCAACATGGGTGGCAGTGATTCTGATCAAGTACTGCATAGTGTAGCTCAGTAGGTTATGGCGAAGATTTTACAGAACTCCAGGGGACAGGGTTGCCCACCATCTGATCAGGGTTGCACGATAGAACAGTTTACTCATATGAATTCCCCAGCTTTCTCAGGAGGAGCTACCCATTTGTTACATAAAATTGGGTCTAGGAGATTGAGTATTAGCAGTCCTTCCCTGTACCGAGGAACAAAAGGTCTTATACACCACCTTTAAGATAACTAGGGAGGCTAAGCGCTAGTGGAGATCAGTGAGGCTATTAGAAGAATAGAGGTCAGAACCCGTAGCTCTGACCTAAAGTCATTTTAAAGAAATTTTCTTAGATCGGTACTTCCTCGCTACCACCAGGGATGCTAAAGTAGAGGAATTTCTAAGCTTGGCCCAGGGGTACCTGACAGTCCAACAGTATGCAACTAAATTTGTTGAGCTGTCTCTTTTTACCCCATACATGGTTCTAGATGAGGTGAAGAAGGTGAGGAGGTTTGAAAGAGACCTGAGATAGGGGATCTATAAGCTAGTAGTGGCTTTCTAGGTTCATAATTTTTCAAAGTTAGTGGATAAATCCATGGTGATAGAAAAAAGTTTATAAAGAAATGCAAGGGTATAGAGTCAAAGGAAGAGGCCCACACCTCATGTATTTCAAGTAGGGACAAGTCAAGGTCCATGGAGGAGGAACAGTAACAATGAGGGCCAGAGGCAGAAGATAGGGAAACGAGTGTCTCAGGGTAATCAGACCTACCATGCTTGTCCTAAATATAACAAGAAGAACGAGGGGGAATTCCGAGCTAGAATGAATGTCTGTTATCAGTATGGCAGACCTGGTAACATGGCACGAGATTGTCGTGCACTACCAAGTAATGCGCCTACTCCTAGACAATTCCAGGGAAAAAACCAAGCACCCTAAGGAAACCAGTAGAGGAACACCGCTCAGGCATGGGTTTATACACTTACTCTAGGGCACACAGAGAATGCAGGAGACGTGGTGATAGGTACTATTTTTATATTGTCACATAAAGCTATTGTATTGTTTGATTCAAGGGCGACACATTCATTCATAGCTCGGGAGTTTATCAAATTATGTGGAGTAGAAGCTTAACTATTGAATATCAATTTATTTGTGACCACACCGACAAGAACAGTAGTGGTATGTAGGAAGGTTCTTAAAAACTATCCAGTGGGTATTCAGGGAAGAATACTACCAGCTGATCTAGTAGTGTTTGACATGCACGGGTTTGATGTGATTTTGGGAATAGACTAGCTAGCCACCAACTATGCCAGTATTGATTATTACAGAAAAGAAGTAGTGTTCAGACCTCTTGAGGAGCAGGAGTATAGGTTTGTTGGTTCATGCGTGCATTCCTTACCACATATATTATTAGTTATTCAAGCAAAAAGGCTACTACTGGAGGGATATCAGGGTACCTAACTTGTGTGAAGGATGCACCCAAGGGAGAATTAAAGTTTGAAGATATCCCAGTAGTGAGGGAATTCTCTTATGCATTCCCAGAGGATTTACCAGGGCTGCCTCCCAATTGGTAGAGTTTGTTATTGACCTACTTACAGGGATGGAACCAATTTCTAAGGCTCCTTACAGAATGGCTCCAGCTGAGTTGAAGGAATTAAGGGACTAGTTATAGGAATTACTAGATAAGGGATTTATCAAACCCAGTGTGTCACCCTGGGGAGCACTAGTGCTTTTCGTGAAAAAGAAAGACGAGTCGATGAGGAGTTGTACCGATTACCGAGAGATAAACAAAGTGACAATTAAAAACAAGTATCCACTTCCTCATATAGATGAGATTGATCTCTAATCAAGGTGTCTATAGGTGAAAAATAAAAAAGGTAGAGGATGTCCCAAGACGGCTTTCCGAACCAGGTTTGGCCACTATGAGTTCTTGGTTATGCCTTTCGGACTAACTAATGCTCCTATGACATTTATAGACCTGATGAACAAGGTTTTCTATGAATATCTAGATCAGTTTGTGGTGGTATTTATTTATGATATTATGGTCTATTCGAAGAATCTTGATGAGCACAAAAATCATTTGAGGTTGGTAATTCAGGTGCTACGGGAAAAGAAACTTCATGCTAAATTCAGGAAATGTGAATTTTGGCTGAAGAAAATTACATTCCTTGGACATATGATATCCGAGGATGGAGTTTCTATAGACCTGAGTAAGATATAAGCGGTAGTCGATTGGGTAAGAATGAAGAATGCTCAAGAGGTCAAGAGTTTCTTGGGTCTGGGAGGGTACTGCCGGCGATTCGTGGAGGGATTTTTTAAATTATCGGGTCTTTTGACACAGTTGAAGAGGAAGAATGTAAAGTTTGAATGGACCGATGTTTATGAGCAGGGTTTTCAAGAATTGAAACAAAGACTTGTCACCACTTCGGTTTTGACTATTCCATTGAGAAATGATAGTTTTGTGATTTATAGTGATGCGTCTCAAAAAGGGCATGGATGTGTTCTGATGCAGTAAAGAAAAGTTGTGGCTTATGCTTCTCGACAACTCCAATAGTACGAGAGGAATTATCCGGCGCATGATTTGGAATTGGCAGCAATGGTTTATGCGTTGAAAATTTGGAGGCAGTACTTGTATGGTAGTAGGTGCGAGATCTTTATGGACCACAAAAGCCTTAAGTACTTCTTCATGCAAAAAGAACTAAATGTGAGACAGATGAGATGGCTGGAATTGATAAGGGATTATGACTATACCACTAGTTACCACTCAGGGAAAGCTAATGTGATAGCCGACGCACTGAATCGAAAGTCAAGAAGTGCATCAGTATCAGCAATGGTAACTCAACATCATATCCGGATGGATCTAGAAAGATTTGGTGTAGAATTGATAGAAGGAAATCATTAAGCACTCATTGCTAGTCTGGTAATTCAACCAACTTTATTGGAGAGGATTAAGATTTCTCAGATAAAATACACAAAGTTAGTAAAGATTATGGATAAAGTGCGGAGTGGAGTGGAGACAGATTTTAATATTTCATATGATGAAGTTTTGAGGTTTCATACTAGACTATGTGTACCTGATAATTTTGAGATCAAAAGAACTATTTTAGAAGAGGCTCATCGTTCCCTTTATACAGTGCATCCAGGAAGTACTAAGATGTATAGGGATCTACGGGAATCTTTCTGGTGGAATAATATGAAGAGAGAAATTGCTCGATACGTAGAGCAGTGTTTGACATGTTAGCAGGTGAAAGCTGAGCAACAAAGACTAGCAAGACCATTGCAACCACTTCACATTCTCGAATGGAAGTGGGAGCATATCTCCAAGGATTTTGTCATAGGATTGCCCGCAGCACTGCATGGGCAAAACACCATTTAGGTAGTGGTTGACCACCTAACAAAGACTGCATATTTTCTTCCAATCAAGGTTAAATGGTGTGCTAGTGTTCATCATATCAGATCAGGACCCACAGTTCACATCTAAGTTCTGGAAAAGTTTATAAAGAGCCTTGGGATCTCAGTTGACATTTAGCACAACATTTCATCCCCAGACTAATGGATAGTTAGAGCAAACAATTCAGATACTAGAAGATATGTTACGGGCTTGCACACTGGATTTCACATGCAGTTGGATTTAGCATTTGCCACTAGTGGAGTTTGCTTACAATAGTAGAACCAGGCTAGTATCGAGATGGCACCATATGAATCATTGTATGGTCAGAGGTGCCGATCTCCTTTATATTGGGATGAGAAGTTGGTGAAAGGTAAATTTTTGGGACAAAGATCATACAATAGACTGAAAAGGAAGGTGTATTCCCAAGAGGGGGTTGAATTGGGATTTTAAAATTTTATTTAAATCCTTTATATTAAACTCTTTCTTAATCCTCTTTAGTTTTAACAATTACACATGTAAAATTGATTAACAACAATAAGCCAAAGATTAAATTAGTTATCAACCTTAATGAATGAGTATGCTTACTTTGAATCATTCTTTTTCAACTTATCTTAAGAAGTTCAACAACCTTACAAGCAAAGTTGTTTGTACAATTACAAATTCAGCGAAAAATTAACTTAGTTAAAAACTTTATGAATGAGTATACCAATTTGAAAATCACTTTAAGCAATTCAATTCAATTTAATCAAGATGACCACAACACATTCCACAATGATTCCAGCAATACTTTCAAGGTTACAGCACCTTGAGTAACTCAAAGTAGAGTGTATGTATGTAGCTAATACTAGCCCTGCATTAGTGAACTTGATTTCTCAATATGAAACACAATATCAATTTTCAACACTCTTCCAAAACTCAGATTTTAAATAAGCTTTCAATTAATGAGTATTGGGTGTTAACCAATCAACATATTCCCTTATGGTTTCCGCCATTAGTATTGATTAACCAACGTACTCTCTTTTTAGTTTCCGCAATCCCAATGTCAAATTAATTTTCAATTTATTTATAATCCAATCCATGCAATGTATATGAACTAAAAAATAAACAATCAACCACGCAGTTAATATGAACAGAAAACTAAAAGAGTAAGGAAGAGAGTGAGACAAGAGTTTTTACGAGGTTCGACTTATACCCAACCTACATCCTCGCCTTAGGCAAGACCACCTAAGGATTCCACTATACCGTTCCTTTCTGGACGGAACACACCTTTTACAATCCCTCCCGACTCACTCTTAAAATGAGCAGTTCGGAAGTTATTCCAAGTATAGGAGTTCAATCGTGTAATAATTAGCCCAAGGATCAGATCGTCTCCTTAAGGAATGTATTTTAATTCCAAACTTATGTAATTCCAAAAGAAATTAAGAAAAGAAAATTTACTAAACACAATTCAAATTTAGTTCCTGAGATGTTTGAAATTTTGTGACTAAATTAAAATGAAGCAAAACATAAACTATATTACTCAATTGAATGCGGAAAAACAATCTTAGTTAAACCATTCAAACAGGAAATAGATCCTATGTTAAAAATTTTGAACAAAAGCCTAAAGATAAAAACTTTATTAATTAACTTAAGCATTCAACCAAAAAAATAAAAACTCAATTAAACACCTACTTAAAAACTAGACTTAACTCAATCAATAACATAAACATAAAAAAAAAATTAAATCTAATCCGACAATGGCTTCATCGAAAACAAACTTTACTCTTCAACAACTTAAATAATAAGTTGAACCAAAATAATAACTAGGATCTCAACTAAACCAAACTCAAGATAAAAATAAAAAAACTCAACAAAATATTTAAATTCTAAATGAAAATTTTAACGAAGACAAACCGAACTTAATAATGAAAATTAACCCAACCAAAATTAACTCTAGTAATAACTCAACAATAATTTAAAGTTCATAATTTTAATTAAAATTCAACTAAAGATTAACAATGATCAACCAACTATTTAAATGCAAGAAAGAAAGAAAAAAATAAACTCTAATAATAAAGTCTAATAATCTGGAATTAATGATATTGAAAAAAATTAAAACTTTTGAACTAACTTAAAAAAAGAGAAGAGGGATAAGAGAAGAGAGAGAAGAAGGAGAGAGAGTGAGAGAAAAAGGGAGGGGGGGGGGAGAGAGAGAGAGAAGAGGAGACAAGCCGTGAAGAGCCACCTGCTGCGGCTAAAGCTGCTGCCCCCAAAAAAAAAATCTAAAGAAAAAACTAGCTAAACCTACCAACTAATATTATATATATCCCCTTTACTTTAAAATGGCCAATTCCCATTCAAAATCCCCCAAATCGGCTCTTTGCAGCGCATGGAAGGGCTACCTCACGTGGTCACATCACCATGGAGCCCAGCCCATTTGAGTCTCTCCCTCTTCTTTTTTTTCTTTTTTTTTTTTTTTTCTTTTCTTTTGTTAACACATAATCGGTTTTGAACTTTCAAGGCCAATTTTGACCTAGTAAACGTCCGTATCTCTCAAAGTTCAAAACATGAAAGTTGTAAAGCTCTTTCTTAAATTTTTCAAAAATTTTGAATAGTCTTGATCGAAGCTCGAATGAGAAAGGTACGCTCAGATTACGCAGTAATGTCGAAATAGTCCATAAAATAACGTATGGTAACTTTACTTTCGATTTTGACCTTGATGCAGCTAGTATTTCTCAAAATGTAAAACATAAACATTGTAGAGCATTTTCTTAACTTTCTACAGCATCTTGAATTGTCTGAATCGAAGGTCAGATGAGAGAGTTATGCACAGATTACAAAGTACCATCGGTTTTTAACTTCCAATAGTCGCCCTGCAATAAAAAAATACCAAAAAATCATAAATTATTCAATAAAATCCAAATATTATAAATAGGACACAATGTTAAAATATTAAGAGTAATTATACATTTAATTAAAAATATAATTTGTGTTATTTGTGACTCTTATACTTTTATTTTTATAAGCAAAGAAGGAAGAAGGAAAAGCAAGAAGGAGGCAGCACAACAGTCTCGTCGACGAGGGGATAGTAGAGGCTCATCAATGAAGGTTCTGAAGTTCGTCAACGAGTAATTATTGAGAGCAGGAAATTTTAGACTTCTGGATTCGTCGACGAAGGTTTGTTCTCGTCGACGAAGGGTCTTCTTGGTCTCATCGACGAAGTCCTGTGTTCGTCGACGAGAAGTGCTTGGGCTACGGGCAGTTTTTCAGAATATTTAAATTTTGAACGTTGGGTGGTTGGGTAAACGGGGGAAAACCTCCGAGAAACTTTTATATATGTTATTCTGGGCATATATGAGAGTGAGGATGATCATTAGAGAAATGTATTGCGTACATCTTGAATTTCGTAGTGAAAATATTGTGTGCCATTACTTCCATGGATGTAGGCTTTGCTGAACCACGTAAATCTTTGTGTTGTTGTTTTGGTTGTGTATTTTATTTACTTGTTGTTTAATTTTTGATGTGCATCTTCATTATCTGATCCATTATCACAACAAATTGGTATCAGAGCGAAGTTGTTATGGCCTCAGGATCGGCTTCCGTAAGTTTTGACATCATTAAATTTGACGAAACCAAAAATTTTAGTTTATGGTAGAGGAGAGTGAAGGAAATTCTTGTGCAATAAGGAGTGGCTAAGGCTCTGCTTGATACTCAACCGGAAGGAATGGATGAGACAACATGGGTAGATTTGAAAGCAAAGGCAACGTTTACAATATGCTTGTGTTTGGCCGACGAAGTTCTCTATTGGGTGATGGAGGAGGATTCTCTAGCAGCTATCTGGCACAAGTTAGAAAGTCGGTACATGTCTAAATCCCTCAATAACAAACTTTTTCTTAAGCAGCGTTTATATTAGCTTAAGATGGTAGAAGGATCTAGTCTAGATCAACACATCAATGCGTTTAATCAAATCATAAGTGATCTTATGAGAGTTGATGTGAAGTTTGATAAGGATAATAAGGCTTTAATGCTATTAAATTCCTTACCCTCAACTCATACCTATGAAAATATTGTGACCACTTATATGTGGGAAAAGAAACTCTTAATTTAGAAGAGGTAACAAGTGCCTTGTTGAATTTTCATCAAAGATTGAAGATTTGTGATGAAGGAGAAGGACTTGTGATAAAGGGTAGCAATGAGCGAGGCAAAGGAAAGATTAAGAATGGGTCTAATCAAAAACCCCGAAATTAATCCAAGAAGAAGAAGGAAATACGGTGTTATAAATGTGGTAAAAAGGGGCATGTGAAATCGGAGTGTTCAGATTGGAAAAAGGGAAATGCTAATAAGCATGAGTGGATTTCAAAATATATGAATGTTGTTCAAGAAGAGGATTCAGTGGATGGTGATGTTCTATTAGTTTCAGCGGATTCGGATAATCTAATGAACTCTTAGATACTTGACTCGACATGTTCTTATCACATCACTCCAAACAAGGAGTGGTTCAACACTTACAGGTTAGTCTGGATCAGTTATTATGGGTAATAATGCTTCTTATAAGATCGTTGGCATAGGAAATGTAAAGATAAAAATGTTTGATGGTGCTGTAAGAACATTATGTAATGTAAGACATATACCTGAGTTGAGAAAGAGCTTGATATCACTTGGCACTTTGGATTGTAATGGCTTCAATTATAACTCCAAAGGTGGAGTCTTAACAGTATGGAAAGGTAATCTGACTGTAATGAAAGGGCAAAAACTAGATGGAAATATTTACACGTTGTAGGAAACTACTGTTGTAGGTGGAGTTGCAGCTATGGATGCTGAATTAGATGAGACCGTCTTGTGGCATATGCTTCTTGGAGATATAGGAGAACATGGCATGAAAGAACTACACAAAAGAAACTTGTTGAAAGGTTTGAAATCATGTCAGTTGGGATTTTGTAGATTTTGTGTTCTTAGAAAATAGAATAGGGCAAAATTCAGTTAAGCTACTCACAAGACGAAAGGAATTCTTGACTATGTGCATTCAGATGTTGGGGCCCTATTAGAGTTGCATCAAAGGGTGGACATGTATTACGTGAGTTTCATTGATGATTACTCACGGAAGGTTTGGGTTTACTTCATGCATCACAAATCTAGTATGTTTGCCAAGTTTAAGATTTGGAAGGCTAAAGTGGAAAACCTGACAGGGAGAAGAATCAAATACTTAAGGTCGGATAATGGGACTGAGTATGCTAATTCTCGGTTTATGGAATTTTGTGTGGAGTAGGGCATCAAGAGACATTTTACAGTTCGTCGAACACCTCAGTAAAATGGTGTGGCAGAACAGATGAACTGGAATCTTGCTGATAGGGCTCAGTGTCTCAGATTGAATGCAGGGCTACTGAAGAATTTCTGGGCCAAGGCAGTTAGTATGGCTTGTTTTCTGGTAAACCGATCACCAAGGGCATCACTAGTGGGTGAAGTGGCAGAAGAGGTTTGGACAGGAAATGCAGTAGACTACTCCAGATTGAAGGTATTCGGGTGTCCAGCCTATGTCCACATGTCTTGTAAGGAGAGGTCTAAACTTGATCCGAAGTCTCGACCTTGCATCTTCTTAGGGTATCCAGAGGGTGTGAAGGGGTATACGTTGTGAGACCTAGTGGCAAACAAGGTGGTGATTAGTAGAGATGTAGTCTTTGATGAGAAGGCTATGGTGAAGCGTACTCAAGAGTTTGATAATCATAAAGAGGAGCCAAAAAGCTGGGGCAGTGATAAACATGTTGTGCAGGTAGAGTTGGAAACTCATAGCAATGGAAATGATCATGGTCTCGTGGTTGCAGGGAGCTCTAGCTCGGAAAACCAGCAAGTTGGCGATATTTCTATATGAAGATCCAGATGCACTATCAGGCCTCCATCAAGGTATGGTTTTGATGAGTTAGTATCTTATGCCTTTCTTACTTATTGCAACAATCCAACTACCTTTCAAAAGGCAGTGCACGACTAGGAGAATAATAGGTGGATTGGAGCGATGATTGAGGAGATGGAATCTTTGCATAAGAATCAAACTTGGGACTTGGTGGAGCTTCCAGATGAAAAGAGACCGATAGGTTGCAAATGGGTATATAGGAAGAAGGGGGCAATTTCAGAAAAGGAATGAGAGAAATTTAAGGCACGGTTGGTGGAAAAAGGATACTCACAAAAGAAGGGAATAGATTATAATGAGATCTTTTCTCTAGTAGTACGACATACTTCTATTAGAATTGTGTTGGGGTTGGTAGCTCATTACGATCTTCATTTGGAACAAATGGATGTGAAGACGATGTTTCTTCATGGTGACTTGGAGGAACAAATCTATATAGTACAACCGGAGGGATTTATTGAGTCAGGAAAAGAAAATTTTGTTTACATGTTGAAGAAGTCTCTTTATGGGCTGAAACAATCTCCAAGGCAATGGTATAAACAGTTTGATTCTTCTATGATCAAGATTGGTTACAAATGATGATTGTTGCGTTTATATGAATAAACTTGAGGATGGTTCTCTTATTTTCTTGTTATTGTACGTTGATGACATGTTGATAGCCACAAAGGATTTAACTGAGGTGAATCAGTTAAAGGATCTATTGCATAAGGAATTTGACATGAAGGATCTTGGTTCAGCCAAGAAAATACTTGGGATGGAGATTCGCCGTGAGAGGACTGTAGGGAGATTATAGTTATCTCAGGGAGGTTATGTGCAAAAGGTATTGGAGAGGTTTAGCATGGCTGATGCAAGATTGGTGAGTACACCTTTAGCGAATCACTTTAAGTTGTCTACTGTAGATTGCCCAAGTTCGGATGAGGAAATCCGAGACATGTCAAAGGTCCCCTATGCTAGTGCTGTGGGGAGTTTAATGTATGTCATGGTATGTACAATTCCAGATTTGGCACATGCGGTAAGCGTGGTAAGCAAGTTTCTCTCTAATCTAGGAAGGCAACATTGGGAAGTCGTTAAATGGATATTCAGATACTTGCAAGGTACATCAGGATATGGCATCATATTCGGAAAGCAACAGGGTTGTCTTTCAATTATGGGGTTTGTTGATGCAGATTATGCTCGAGATATTGATGATAGCAGGTCTACAACAGGATATGTATTTACCCTTATAGGAGGACCAGTATGTTGGAGATCCATGGTACAGTCTCTGGTTGCATTGTCCACGACTGATGCAGAATATATGGTAGTTACCGAAACTGCAAAGGAAGTCTTATGGTTGACTAGTTTAGTCGGAGAGTTGGGAATACAGCAAAATGGTGTGGTGTAGCATTGTGATAATCAGAGTGCCATTTACTTGGCCTTCTTAGGTATATCATGCTAGAACCAAGCATATTGATGTGAGATTTCACAGGATTCTGGAATTGATCTCTTCAGGGGAACTTGTGTTAGAAAAAGTTCATACATCTGATAATGCAGCAGATATTCTAACCAAATCAGTTACTTCAGATAAGTTCAAGCATTGCTTGGACTTGCTTCATGTCTCCAAGTGATTGAAGGGAGACAAGCCCAAACCTAACGTTTTCAAGTTCAAGGTGGAGCTAATCATGTTTTTCGGGACTCTCCTAAGGGGCGTATAATCGCCAAGGTGGAGATTGTTATTTATGGATCTTATACTTTTGTTTTTATAAGCAAAGAAGGAAGAAGGAAAAATATAAAGGAGGCAGCACAACAGCCTCGTCGACGAGGGCTTATGTTCATCAATGAGGGGATAGTAGAGGTTTGTCGACGAAGGCTCTAAAGTTCGTTGACGAGTAATTACTGAGAGCAGGAAATTTCAGACTTTTGGATTCATCGATGAAAGTTTGTTCTCATCGTCAAAGGGTCTTCTTGGTCTCATCGACGAAGTCCTGTGTTCGTCAACGAGAAGCGCCTGGGCTACGGGCAATTTTTCAGAATATTTGAATTTTGAACGTTGGGTGGTTGGGCAAACGGGGGGGAAACCTCCAAGAAACTTTTATATATGTTATTCTGGGCATATATGAGAGTGAGGATGATCATTAGAGAAATGTATTGCGTAGTGAAAATATTGTGTGCCATTGCTTATGTGGATGTAGGCTTTGCCGAACCATGTAAATCTTTGTGTTGTTGTTTTGGTTGTGTATTTTATTTATTTGTTGTTTAATTTCCGCTATGCATCTTCATTATCCGATCCATTATCACAACAATTTGTAATGCATGAATTAAAGCACCTAATTACGTAATTTAAGCGCATAATCACCTCCTTTAGGGTGGAGCCGCCTCTCCAAGCGATACCCCACGCTCTGTCACTCCTTCAATAGGATAGAACCTTCCTCTCCAAGTCATACCCCACGCTTGATCCAATAATGATTTAAGAATCTGAGCCGTCTACAAAATAAGAAACAAATATCAGTGTACAAAGACACTCTCAAACCAAAGCAAACTAGTACAACAATTCAGCACTAAATATACTTCAAATCAAATATCAAATAAAGACAATACGAAGCTCAAGAATGAATATCTCCAGAGGTTCTTTCTTAGAATTGAAAACGCAGTAGAAAATTAAGAACTATAGGCTTTTAATCGGAAAAATATCAGTAGTATTCTTCAGCAAGAATTTGAGCAAGAGAGGGCTTTAGAAATCATATTCTTATGAAAATGGTAGATAAAGAAAATGTACTTAAAACTGAAGATGAGTATACAGATGATGATTGGAAATCAGTTCAAATAAATGCTACTGCAATAAACCTTCTATACTGTGCACTAGATGTAAATGAGTTTAATAGGGTGATGACTTGTAAAACTGCTAAGGAGATATGGTAAAAATTAGAAGTAACATATGAAAGTACTAAGGAAGTAAAAGATAGTAAAATAGATATGCTCACTAGCGAATACGAAGCTTTTAAAATGACTGCTGATTAATCTATTTAATCTATGTACACTAGATTCACCCACATCACGAACTTATTAAATGCTCTTGGTAAAACTTACCCCACTTATGAGATGATCAAGAAAATTCTTAGGGAACTGCCGCCAATTTGGGAAGCTAAAGCCACTACCATAGCCAAAGGAAGGAACCTAAAAGAAATGTCGGTAGATGAACTGATCGGATCACTCATCACTTATGAGTTGGCAATAAATGAAAGGAAAAGTGAGTAGAATAAAGCAAAGAGAGTTACAACTCTTAAGGCATCTTCTAGTAGTTCCAGTGAAGAAAGAAATTTAGAATCGTAAGATGACATGGCCTTGTTAACAAAGAAGTTCGAAAAGTTCCTGAAAAAGAATAAGAGGTTTGACAGAAAATTTCATAACTCAAAATCAAAAAGAGGAGAGTCAGGCAAGAGGAAACAAAAGGATGATCTGCCAACTTATTACAACTGCAGAGAGGTTGGACACATCAAGCCTACCTGCCCTAAACTAAAGAAAGCCTCCAAGAAAGAAAAAAAAAAGGAAGGCTCTAAAAGTCGGTTGGGACACGCATAGTACCAGCAACTCAGACACTGAGTCCAGCGATGATCAGGTTTCCAATCTCTGTCTAATGGCACATGATGATCATGAGGTACAATCATCTTTCTTAGCATCGTCTTATTATTCTAGTGATTCTAAAAATAAAAATAGCATGCTTTCTTATAATGAATTGCAATAGGAATATTTGTACACTCTTAAAATGCTTGAGAAGAAAACTAAGAAAATTTCTAATTTAAAATGTAAAGTAAAGGAACTCTCAAAACTTATTGAAAAATAGAATGAGTCTCATGCATTTATGATAAAAGAAAAGGATTTCAAAATTGTGGAATTGGAAAGAAATTTAAAAAACAACTCTAAAATTATTCATAAGTTCACAAAAGGCCAAAGTAATTTTGAAAGACTTCTTAGGGCACAAAGGAATTCCCTAGATAAAGAACGACTTGGTTTTAATGCAAAGGAAAACTTGAAACAAAAAAAATCTTTACATGGGTTATTTTGTAAGAGAATCAAAAGCTTATATTCCACCAAAAGGCTCCTATAAATATACTACATGCTTTAAAAGTAAAAGGATAGGTCACATAAAATTTGATTGCCCTTTTAAGAACAAAGATGTTAAAATTAAAAAGGTATGGAAAGTTAAAGGAGGTTCAAGCACTAACCCTCATAGACCCAAGAAAAAATAGGTACCAAAAATAGTTACTTAAATGTCTATTGCAGGTATGTTTGAGATCATCCTCCTCGAAGGATAAATGGTATATGGACAGCGGATGTTCATGACATATGACTAGAGATAAAACTAAATTCGCGTCCATCACACCAAAGGACAGATGATTTGTCACTTTTAGGGACAATGCAAAATGAAAGATCATAGGAGTAAGTAAAGTTGGTAAAGATCCATCACTCGTTATAGATTATGTGTTATTGGTTGATGGTTTAAAACATAACCTATTAAGTATAAGTCAATTGTGTGATAAAGGTTATAGAGTCTCTTTTGAACATGACAAATGCATTGTTGAGTATAAAACTGATAACAAAATTCTTTTTACTGCTGACCATCATGAAAATGTGTATACTACTAGCTTTGATAATCTTGCTTCTCAACATGTGACATGTTTCTCTGCTATAAATGAGGCCAGTTGGATTTGGCATAGGAGACTAGGACACGCAAACATGGATTTATTATCCAAACTTGTTAAAGGCGAATTAGTTAAGGGATTACCTAAGACAAAATTTGCAAAAGATAAAATATGTGATGCATGTCAACTAGGAAAACAAGCAAGATATAGTTTTAAGAAGAAGAAAGTAATCTCTACTACTAGGCCACTTCAAATGTTGCATTTAGATCTATTTGGTCCTAATCCAACTCAAAGTTTAGGTGGTAAATTATATGTTTTCATCATTGTTGACGACAATTCTAGGTTCACATGGGTACTATTTCTTACACATAAAGATGAAACTTGTGAACAATTTACTAGAATTTGTAGAAAAATCCAAAATGAAAAGGAATACAAAATCACATATATTAGAAGTGATAGGGGAACAAAATTTAAAAATGATGGTATAGAGAACTATTGTAACACAGAGGGTATATCTCATAACTTCTCAGCACCTAGGACCCTACAACAAAATGGGGTAGTTGAGCGAAAGAATAGGTCTTTACAGGAAATGGCTAGAACTATGTTTAACGAACATAAACTACCTAAGTACTTTTGGGCTGAGGCAGTAAACACCGCCCGTTATGTACTAAATAGAGTTCTTATTAGATCATCTCTAAATAAGACTCCTTATGAATTATGGAATGGTCATAGACCAAACATCTCATATTTCCATGTCTTTGGCTGCAAATGCTTTTTTCTTAGAGATAATGAACACCTAGGAAAATTTGACGCCAAATCAAATGAAAGTATCTTTCTAGGTTATGCCTTAGATAGTAAAGCCTATAGGATGTATAACAAAAGAACATTGACTATAATTGAATCCATCCATGTAGTGTTTGATGAGTCAAATCCCTTCTCCAAAAGGAATGATGAGGATGAGATTGAGATAAGTAAGGATTAGGAAAACTATCTATTGAAAATAACTCAGATATGAGCACTGAAGTTAGGGAAACATCTTATAAGAATATTCAAGTATAAAGAGAGAGTCGTGAACTACCTAGAGAATGGAAGTATGTGAGAAATCACCCCATTAATCAAATCATAGGTGAACCATCACGTGGAGTAATTGCACGATCATCACTTAGCAATATGATTAGTCACTTTGCATTCTTATCACAAGAAGAACCTAAGAATGTGAGTGAAGCTATTGAGGATGAATCATTGGTGACATCTATGCAAGAAGAGTTAAATCAATTTGAGAGAAATAAAGTCTAGACATTAGTTCCTAGACCTGATGATCATACAGTTATTAGAACAAAATGGGTCTACAAGAACAAGAAAGATGAAAATGAGATAGTAGTTAGAAATAAAGCCATACTAATAGTTCAAGGATATAACCAGGAAAAAAGAATAGATTTTGAGGAAGCCTTCGTACGTGTAGCTAGAATGGAAGTCATTCGAATGTTGTTAGCATATGCTACTTTTAAGGATTTCAAACTGTATCAAATGGATTTCAAAAGTGCATTTTTAAATGGCTACATAAGTGAAGAAGTATATCTAGAACAACCCCCTAGGGTTCGAAAACCATAAGTATCCAAATCATTTTTATATACTGACTAAAGCCTTGTATGGTTTAAAGCAAGCTCCTAGAGCTTGGTATGAAAGGCTAAGAGGTTTTCTACTAGATAGTGGTTTTATCATAGGGAAGATAGACACAACACTCTTCACAAAATCTAAGAATGATAATATACTCCTAGTACAAGTATACATAGATGATACCATCTTTGGAGCAACAAATGAAGAGTTATGCAATGAGTTTGCAAGTTGTATGCAAAATAGATTTGAAATGAGCATGATGGGAGAACTTAATTTCTTCCTAGGACTTCAAATCAAATAAGCAAAACATGGAATTTTTATAAATCAATCTAAATACATTAGAGACTTGCTCAAAAGGTTCAATATGGGAGATGGTAAAATTCAAGGAACACCTATGAGTTCTTCCACAAAATTAGATAAAGATGAGTAAGGTATACCAGTGGATGTTAAGCTATACTGTGGAATGATTGGTAACTTACTATATCTGATTGCTAGCAGACCTAACACTATATTTAGTGTACGTTTATGCACAAGATTTCAGGTTGCGCCTAAAGAATCACATTTATTAGATGTTAAAAGGATACTTAGATACCTTATTGGAACTATTGAAGTTGGATTATGATATCCTAAGTACACCTCCTTTGAGATTGTTAGCTATTCGGATGCTAATTTTTTCGGTAGTAATGTAGATAGAAAAAGTATGAGCATCACCTATCATTTCTTAGGACAATCTTTAGTCTCTTGGTTTTCAATGAAACAAAACTCATTTGCCCTTTCCACAGTCGAAGCAGAATATATAGCAGCTAGAAGTTGTTGTGCTCAAACGCTTTATATGAAGCAACAACTTATGGATTTTGGATTGCACTATGACACAGTTCCTATAAAATACAACAATACGAGTGCAATAAACATCTCAAAGAACCCTATATCACATTCACGAACTAAGCACATAGAAATTAGACATCATTTTCTTCGTGACCGTGTGCAAAAAGGAGATGTGACACTTGAATTTGTGTGCACGGATGAACAATGGGTAGATATATTCACAAAACCATTCCTGGAGGATAGGTTTATCCAAATTAGACATGAATTAGGTCTAATGCATAGTCAAGAAGTTGCCTAGAGGTATATTACAATACATAACTAAGGAAGAGCAATTTAAATTAAAATTAAGTAATGGCTATTGGATGTTAAATATTGTACGGATATATTGATACATGTTGATGCGCACGTGAATTTCTTGAACTTTAATGCACAAAATTGCTTACCTATATCTATGTCAATTGAAATGTTGTGTATGTTCACATTGAAATTTGATTCAACAAAACAGCTATACCCTTAGAAAGAGGGAGAGGTAAGTTGAGTAACACGGGGGGAGAAATATCCCGTAGTTAAATTTTGAAACATAGGGGGAGAAATTTATTCTTTTTACGAAAATGAAATATATTTACGTTAGTACTATTTTTTTTATACCTTTTTGTTGATGTCAAAGGGGGGAGGAGAAATATGTACTAGAACAAAAATAGTTTTCCTTTGGAATCAAAAGAAGGAGAGATATAAAAGGGGAGAGCTATGTACTAGAGAAAAATTTTTTTGAGGTATAAAGGGGGAGAGATATTTTAAATTTGCATATTCTACAACGTGTATGGACTATATTGTGTAAATTGCATATTTTACAATGTGTATGGATTATCTTGTGTGTGAATTATATTGTTAAATTCTAAATCATGCAATATCTTAAGGGGAGCCTTGTCAGGTGTAACCCATTTTTTTTGTATATTTGTCATCATCAAAAAGGGGGAGATTTGATAATGACAAATCACTTGGTATTTGATCTGTGCATTGAGATTTTTAACAAGATCATAACTTAACATGCACAGAAGATAAGTAAGTCATGGAAGCCATAAGGATTAAAGCATATACAACCTGGCACACTTTATGGAATTAGAAGAGCGAAAGGATGAAGAAGGTTCAAGTTTTTCAAGTGTAATGGGTAGTTAGTATTTAATTGTACGTGCATATCTCATATGATATAGTTAGAAGCTCAAATATACCCTAGACTGACCTTAGGACTTATGCATTTCATGAAAAATCTATTTACATTAGTTTTAAGTTGGATGTACATTTTAGAGGCAAAATAATACTAGAAAATAGAGGCCTCATCAACGAACCCCATGGCCTCATCGACAAAGGCATGAAGCCCACTCAGTGACGAACGATTTGTTCTCGTCGACAAGAAAATATCGAGAGCTCAAAAATCTCAGACAGTGCTCTCATCGACAAACTCATGTTCTCATCAACGAACAAGTGTTGAACACTCATCGACGAATGTGTCTACTCGTCAACGAAGCTCGCGGCGCAGAACAGCGCTTCAGTAGGGATACGTGCAGAATTTTCTTAATTAAATTGATGTAACAACCAGAACTTAATCTAAGGCCGAGAACACTTATAAAAATAACCTTTAAACCCTAGGGCAACACTTTTTTCCTACCTCTTGAGAGATTTGAACATATTGCAACATTCTTGTCTGTACTCAAATTCATTCACATCAAGTTTGGGCATTTTGTACGTTGATTATCAAGATCAAAGAGCATTAACTCATATTCTCTCCAATAAACTTGGGAATTGAGATTTGGTAAACAAAAATATAGTTTTTGATATTTTGATTTTTATTCTCAAATTTTTATTCTCTCACAAACTGATTATTGAATATTATTTGAGAGATTGATCTTAAGTCATTATATATATATATTGTGAAGATCATTCTTTGAGAAATGTTTTTGCTAAAGTGTTGAATCTTTGAAAACTATCACTTTTATTATTTACCCAAAGATTTCAACTCAGCTTTGTTAAAAATATCTAATTTAAAATTTTCAAGAAAATTCTTTGATTAAATATTTTTTACAAATACTATATCTTTGATTTAGATCTTTGTTGAAAATCTATTGTCTGAATATTTTTGTATAAAGATCATAAATCTGATTGAGATCTTTGAGACATACTTGTTATTCTTAATCATTAAACCAAGATCATATATTTGTTGATACACAAAAATCATTGAAAACATCATACTCACTCATTGAGTTTTATGTTTTATCATATGAGTATGTATTAGGATTTCAATTGTACTCATTAGTTTGATTAGAAGTATTTTGAGTTTTTGCAGAAAAATTGCAATCATTATATTGTATAAACGGTTCGGGTTGTAAACCGTGGTGAGGAAGAAGTTACGCCTTTTGTAAGCAGCGGACTGTAACGGGAAGTTCCATCCCAATTAAATAAGCAAGATTAGTGGAATCCTTGAGTGGATTGCTCAAGGCGAGAACGTAGGCCGGGGTAGGCCGAACCTCGTAAAAATCGTGTTTGCATTTCTCTTACCCTTAACTTTTTTTAATTTCCCCTTTCACTTAAATTATTTGCTTATTGTATATGTATTGAACATTTGTTAGGTTTGTGAGAAATTGGGTAAAATCGTATGCTTGATAAAGTCACACATTAAATTAATTAATTGTGAAACATTGAACTAGTTGTAAAGTAGATTGCAGTTGTGTAATTGAAAGTTCTCAAGATTAGAACTTAAGGAATTAAATTTTAAAATACCTAATTCAACCCCCCTCTTGGGATTACACCTAAATTCGCAAAGATGATTTAATGCACTATATAAAAATGTTTAATGTTGTTTAAGTACAAAATTAAAATTTATTCATAAATTAAATTTCTTTGAATTTTTCAAAAAATACCCTCCACCCACCTATCAAAAAATAGCATATTACATTTATTCGTATTTCCTAAAATATTATATCAGCTTAATTATTATAATGTTTATTATATTTATAAATTTTTATACAATATTAACTCAATATTAAATTTATTTAACTTTTTTGGCTGATAATGAATGTCTTATTTTCATCTATATTATACAATTTTTTAAACAAAAATTAAGATTTAAACAGCTTTTAAAGAATAGAATCAAGTAGGTTTCTATAATAGCAAATTAATTCACTATGATTTGGTGTAAGAAAACTCAGAATTATTTTAGTTGCAACTCAATGCAATAAATTTTACATTGTTAAAAATTTTCTAAATATTTAAAGTTATTAAGTCAACACATAATTAAATGTAATTGTTATTAATTAATTTTTCAAAAATAAAAAAAAATTATATCTAAATAATGTGTTATATTAAGAATTTGATTTTTGTCAACTTTAAATGAAATAATTATTGTCTTCTCAGATTATGCAATGAATGTAGTTAAATAGATAAATGTCAATTATTAGTATGTAGTAGTTTTTTGTTGATTTGCTTTTAATTTTAAAATGACCTTATTTCTTTACTGATATAGAATAAATTATGAAGAAATCCATTATATATATGCTTAGCATTAAATTAATTATTGTTCAAGTAAGTTTGGAATGACTAATTCATTTATAAATAATTAAAGTAAGAAACATTGAGTGTGAAAATTGTTCCTTTAAATATATAAAAATTTTAACTAAAATTTTCTGTATACATTATAGTATTTTTTATTATTTTTTTAACTATATTATTAATATTATGTTTTATTTTATACTTTATAATTTGTGCTTTTTAAGATGTAATTTATTAAATGTAAATAAAAATCTCATATATTACGATACTATAGTATAATTTATTGTTTAATATAAAATAATAATATAATAAAATAATAACTATAGCATTACATTTTATTAAGTAACAGTATTTTGTTATTTTCTTATATATTATATCGTTATTAAAACTTATCATTATATATTTTTCTTAATAATATTAATAATTTATATTTTATAATATTTTAACGATAATTTATGAAAATATTGTCTTGACCTACATATTAAATATGTAAATGACAGAATTCGTGTTCATTAATCTAAATATGCCAAAAAAAATTTAAGACAATTCTATATGGACAAAGTTCATCCTTTGGGATCTCCAATGATGGTGCGATCACTTAATGTTAAGAATAATCAATTTCGACCTCATAATTAGGTGGAGGAACTATTTGGTCATGAAGTACCATATTTAAGTGTTATCGGCTCTCCAATGTATCTGACCAATTGTACAAGACCCGACATTACATTTGTTGTAAATCTACTAACAAGATATAGCTCTACTCGTACTCGGCAATACTAGAATGGAATTAAACATATTCTATGCTATTTGATAGGCATATCTGATTTGGGTCTATTCTACTCATTTGATTCTATATCTCAACTAGTGGGATATGCAGATAGTGGATATCTATCTGAACCTTACAATGTTAAATCTCAAATTGGATATATATTTCTTTACGGAAAAACTGTTATATCTTGGAAATCAGTAAAGAAGACGATTACAGTAACATTCTCCAATCATTTTGAAATACTAGCTATTCAAGAATCTTGTAGCGAATGCGTTTGGCTCAAATTAATAATTTCTCATATCTAAGTAAATTGTGGTCTTCAATCAATCAAGAATATTCCAACAGTTTTATATGAGTACTGAAAGAAATAATTTGTTGGAATTTAACTGGGTTTGTTACAACTGTTGATAAATATAACGCTGCATGTATAGCTCGACTAAGAAAATGATACATAAAGGGTAATAAAATAAAGTATATCTCTCCAAAATTCTTCTATACACATGAACTCCAGAAGAATTGTGATATAAATGTTCACTAGATCCGATCAAGTGATAATCTAACAGACTTGGTCATCAAAGTTTTGCCCACTACAACATTAAATAAATTGGTTTATCTCATCGAAATGAAACATCTTAAAAATCTTAACAAAATGAGTTAATATATGGGCGACATCCGAGAGGGAGTGTTATGAAAAATATGAATGTCACCCCTTATCTTTTACTTCTTCATCTTCCACCCTTCCGTTTTTTCACCCAAATAAAAGCTTTGTTATCATTATTTTCCTATAAAAGGGCACACTTCCCCCTCTCATTTAAAACACATACATTGCATGCTTGTATACACATTTGCATGCTTGAAGTAAGTAAGCATATAGAAAGAAAGGGAGAGATAAAGAGAATAGAGATATTTTATACGGCGTCTGAGATATTTTATACAAGACCGGTTCCGATATTTTGTATAAGATCGATTTGAAATTATCTTGTAATTTCTTCCAAAATAGTGAGTTTTTGATCTCATCTGTACGTAGAGTAGGTATAGCTGAATTACGTAAATTTTTATCTCATCTCTATTTATTTTCTACATATTTTATAATAAATTATAATTTTTTTTTTCGAACATTATGGCAAGGCTAGGTGAGACAAAGTAGCCAAAGAGAATAGCCCACGTGCTACATCACGTGACAGCCAGAAGCGGGCATTCTGGCTATCGGTCGAGCCCAAATCACTACAAGACGAACCAAAAGAACTGAGAAGGGCCGGCAGCCCACTTGTTGGCACACGTGTAAAAAGTAAAGCATGTTAAGTATTAAATTATTTTTCAAAACAGAAACGACATTTTATCTTTTCACGTGCGATACCAACTCACGTGCCAACTCGGCGTTCCTTCGCCAGATTTGAATCAGATGAAGTTGCCCGTTAATAATAGCCTTACCCCGCATGATGACAAATGGAATTTGTTCATTTCATTTGGACTCCCCATGCTTCATCATTATTTTCCGACAGTTCATAGCATCACATCACTTGCTTTCTTTTTTTTGTCATCATTTTTTAGCAAGGGCTTTAGGTTTTTTTTTTTCAATGCTAAAATTTATCTTTTTCCTCGCAAGAAAAAGGATAAGAGTAGACTTAAAATAACTTTAAAAAAAAATAATAAGAATTTAATATCTCTAAATCTGTGCAAAGAAATGGTTCATGATCTCATAAAATGATGAAAAATAATTCATATAACCGACCATACCTAATGAGACTTAAAATTTGATTTTACTGTTATTGTTATTGATAAATAATTTTATAAAACACAATGATGCACCAATGATGAAATTAAAATCATGTCTATTTTATACATAAATTAAAGATTGAAAAATAAATGATATTCTCTTGAGAAAATTTTTGAAGGTCGTAGAGCATCACATTAGAATTATAAGTAATAATTTTGGATCATTCTCTTCTACCATGAATATGTGAAAAATTATTTATTTTTTTAATTAAATATTATATTTTGGTAAAAAAGTAAGCCTAGCATATTCTTGTTGAGCATTAACAAACATAAAAAGTCAAAAAAATTTAACTTATCAAATACATGTATCTAGAAAAAGATAAAGTTAATAATAAAGAGTAGAAAGTGACGGAATTTTAATTACTTTTTGTTTACAATTAATTAAAAAAGCCTTAGTTGTTGTTAATCGTTTTCTTCAATCATCTTTTTAAAAACATTCACAAGTTATCTTAAAGTCAAAATATTTATAAATCATGAATTTATATATATATATATATATATATAAAATAAATTATTTCTTTATTAAATTTATCAAACATTTATGATTTTACATTATCTTTTTAACTCCATATTATTTCTTAAAAAATAATAAATTTAAAAATGTTGGACACATATATAGTATGTGCCTATATATATATATATATATATATATATATATATATATATATATACGAGAAGAGAGAGAGGAAGAGAAAATATTTTATTTTTTTTTCTTAATCAAGTAGAAAGGTAATTATAAAGCAACTCATTCCAAGTTTCAAAATTCTTTGTGATTATCCACGCTTCACCGACTTTTCAAAGCTAGTTCAACTTTCTTAAGATTCTACTAGATCATCTATCAATATCACCTTCTACAATAAAAATACATTAATCCTTTCTCATCAATCTTTTAAATTATATTTATCAAAATCATAAATGAATGTCCGGCAAACAATCATTGAAAATTGAGAAGATTTGCTTTAACTTCACAATAACTATCATTATGATTCATTAACCTTACCCAGCAAGTATGATTCTTTAAATAAAGTTAGTTTTGTTCAAATTTTATTTAAAAAAAAAATTATTTTAATTACCGTCAGCTACCACTGTAAAATTAATAAAAGGTGGGAGAGAGGTAGAAAATTCAATCATCTCATTATGACCTTACCCTTTATATAATTAATTAATAGTCATTTTCGTTTTTGGTGTGTTTATAACTCCGGAACTAAGAGATTTCATTAGTAGTCAACAATAGGGGTGAGTATAATTAGGGGAAACCCGAATTAACCGATCGATTTCGGTCGATTCGGTTCGGTCAAGAAATAAGGTCGGTTCGGTTCGGTTACGATTTTATCAATTTTCGGTTAATCGGTTATCGGTTCGGTTAATATGAATTATCAATTCGATTAACCGAATTAACCGAATTGATAATTAATGATTCTAGTGATTCTACTCTTATAGTTTAATACCAAAATATCTTTTTTATTAATAAAATTAATAGATAAGATGCTTAATTAAGTTTGAATTAGTAAAAAAGTTATAATTATATTCTATTTTTAATAATTAATTTTAAATTATTTCGGTTAAATTCGATTAACCGAATTACCCAAAAAGGTAATTCGATCGAGTTCGGTTCGGTGAGCTTCCTTTGTTCGGTCAGTTCGGTTACCAGAAATCATTAACCGAAAATTTTGATTAATTCGGTTAATTAACCGAATTTGGTCGAACCGACCGTTTGCTCACCCCTAGTTAACAACCCATTACGACAAACTATTGAGCTGAATAATTCGACTCATATGATTTATAAAGCAGGCTATTGAGAATAATATAATAATATATAATTAAATCATAGACGAGTGGCCTCAAAATACTATAAATAAATAAATAGAGGAAATAATCATCATGACAATGAGAAAATAAATAAATAGGGAATGAGACAAAGGGGGATTGACCAGAGTGGAAAGGAGGGGAGGGGTCAGAGGGGCGGTTAGTGGGCCCAGGCCCAAGAAGGCTGTGACAAACGCAACTCCTACTCATGTGTGAATGGGGACATTGGGCTTTTGGACTCTTCCTCCTAGTGGGTGGGCCCAAAGTGGGGGCCCAGTGCGTCCTTTTGCACCCTTAAATAAAAGGCTGAACTGTACCAGGACGCCGACCCCTAACAACTTCTTTCCCCCCTTTCCTCGTCTTTTTGATGTCCACTTCCCCTCCTAAAATCAAAAGTGGGCCCATCGCGTAATTATTTCGGCCCTTTCATTTTTATTTTTTATTTTTTTGTGCTTTTTAGGGGCCTCTCATTTTTTTTTCCCCTCCACGTCATCAATGCATCATCCAAGACGTAGCCGACCCGACCCGAACCGAAATTGATATGGGTTGTATTTTTTAGTCCTTCCAATGTGGGTGGGTTGACCATAATCAGTTTTTGCTCATGGACATGGAACTTAAATTTTGATTTTAAATTTTAAATTTTAAGAAAATTATTTAAAAATAATAAAAATTAAATGGTATAAGGGCATTTTGAGATACTTATGAGTAATTATAGAGATAAATTTGAAATAATTATAAAGATATTTTGAGATAGTTGTGGGTAGATAAATGAGTATTTTGAAATAATCATTAAGGGTTATATGGATAAATTTAACATAATTGTAAGGGTATTTTGGGATAGTTGTTGATAGTTAAAGGTGTATTTTGGAATAATCATTAGTAATTATAAGGATAAATTTGATATTTTTAAAAGAGGAAGAATCCCCTTTATAGTATTAGAGATTAAATAAGAACTTTAATGTTTCACAAGTACTTGAATAATCCAATTAGAAATCCATCATTTGCTCTTTCGCAATTAAATAATAACATTTAATATTAATTAAAAATCATATTTCTTATTTTTCTTATGATGTATTTTATATGTTTAGCCAACACTTAGATAAATCATCTAAATGTAATCGTCTCACAATTTACTAATTAGCATCTATTGAAGTTTGCTCATCAATATTATTTAAAATTAATAAAAGTTTAGGGTAGTACATTCATGCAACAATGAATGGTGTCTGATTCAAAAGGAAAATAATTTTTTAAGTGGCAACTGTTACATTTACTGATCAGGTAAATGTTAAAAAGGATGGCAAAAAAATAGAGTTAATCTTGTATAAACTAAAGAGAAGCATTCAACTATCATGTATTAAATTACTATTATTATCAAATGAGTCAACACGCTAAACAAAATTTTCTTATTTCTATTGAAGTGACAAACACGGAATATATGAACCCTAACAATCATTATAACGTGATTGAAACTTACCAAATACAATTTAATTTGTTGGCTTTTTGAGTCTAATCCCTAATTTTGATAATAACAAATAGTAAGTTACTTATGTGTGTATTTAGTGATTGAACATGTTATAATTCAACACACACATAAGGAGTCTGAGAATGGAAGCCAAAGACGCATAAAGCTCATATAATCAGGGGTTTTCCATGAAGATTGAAGAATAAAGAAGATCAAGAAGAAGACATTCTAATTTTATTTGTATAATGCATTTAATTTTTTATTATTTGGTATGTAATTATGTAAACATCTTGCATGACATGTCTAAATGCTCAGATGACCATAGATTGACCATAGGGCATCCAAAGGTCGACTGATGCCGAATTTTTAGGGTTATCTCAAAGCCCATAGATTGACTTTAAGTACCAAAATATCACATGAAAAGTCCCCTATAACTTAGAAATTACAATTATGTGAACAGGGGTGACTTTAAATGTCAATCTAGACTTAAATGCACAATTTTAATGGCCTCGGTCGACTGAACCCGAAGTTATATAAAAGCTTCGGTCGACCGAACTTGCCAGAGTCAACAGCTTGACTACTTAATCGACCAAACCCAAACTTACATAGTAGCTTCGGTCAACCGAACCTCCCAGGATTAACTGTTCGCCACTTGGTTGACCAATTTTAAAATGAACATCAACGCTCTGGTCGACCAAACTCCTAGTTGTAAAATGGCTTGGTCGACTGAATGTTAAAATCAGTCAATCGAACTTACCCCGGTCGACCAAACCTCGAAGGTTCAAAAATCGCCTCAAGTCTAGTCGACCATAACTTCAATTCAAAAACACCCTGGTCGACCGAACCGAGCAATCTGGTCGACCGAACCCTAAAATGGTCGATCGAACCTCTCGGTTTGCTCAAATTTTACTGAAGTTAAACTGGATTATTTTTAATTAAACTTAATTAATCTTTTTCTAAAATACCCAGTGTGTCTTCAACGACTATAATTTTTCCCAACTCTATAAATATCCCCTCATTTGCTTTGATTAGCAACTTTGATTAACCTAACTTTTCTCTCAAATCTTTTTCCTAATCAAAGTTCCTCCACATACTCTTTTACTTGAAAAATCATTTTGGGGTCAAATTTTTCATACTCTCTAAACTCTCTCTCATTTATTTTTGCAAATCATTTTTAAGAGAGTATTTTGTTTAGCCATTTATTTTTGTATTCATAGCACAAATATCTTTGAACTTAACTTCTAGGTTCTCCAAATATTTTTCATTTGCATATATTTTTGTTGGAGAACATAATACCCATTTTCCCATATATTTTATTTGTGCAAAAACTATTTAAAAACCAAACCCTAGGTTCTCTTACTTAGTACTGAAAATATTTTTTTTGAGAAGTATTTTATTGGGGTTCAAATCTTTGATGCGCTTTGTCATATATGTCTTTCATCAAAGATTAGAATATTTTTTTTACACCCTTTCTCTACTGAACATTATTGCATATCATATGACAATGCATTTGAGCTTAAATGTGTACATTTCTGCTTGTATTTTCCATAAGCATTTTCATGTAGAAAAATACTTTTATTGTACTAGTTGGGTTCATCCCATTAATTGAACTAGAGAGTCTCAGTCCCGTAAGTGATACCAGTTCGGTTCAGCTCGAAAATTGAACTGGAGAGTCTCAGCCCCATAAGTGAGACCGGTTCGGTTTAGCTAGGAAATTGAACTAGGGTTTTCCTCGCCCCGTAAGGAGAGGATGTAAACGGCTTTTACTCCGCCCATTTAAGTGAGCAGTATTAGTGTAATCTTTAGGGGGTATGCCCAAGGCTGGAACGTAGGCTGGTTTGACCGAACCTCAATAACAAATATCTTGTGTTGCTCTTTCCCCGTCTCATTTAAATTACTGCACTTTAAATTCAGTATATGTATGCCTATTTATTTACTGTTATATTAATTGCATGTACACCTTTATTTTAAATGAGATATGCTGCACACGAATATGCTTGCACTCATAGTTCAATTATTTTACATACACGTTTGCATTATGAATGAGATATGAACTGTGATAAATCAATGTAAATGTTTAAATTAGTCGGAATGTTTTAAAACCCAATTCACCCCCCTCTTGGATTCACACCAAAGTCAACATATTTAAAGATCAACTACACTTTCACACCTTATTTTCATGTTATAATTTTTCATGAATCTCCCCAATGCATGTAAGTGGCATCTAATTGATCCATAACAATTTTACATTCTTTATGAGGCTTGATTTAGATCGGAAAAATTATATGGTTTTATAAAACCATGTGTTATGGCTTGAATCCATAGTCAACCACTCTAGCATGAAGAGTAACTAGGATCAATTCAATTATGTTTTCATGTTCCAAAACGAACAAAACAAATCAGATAAAGAAAAATATAGAATAGATAAATGTCAAAATTTAGTTAATCAAAGGTATATTTCTTGGGTTATCAAATGATACATAATGCAATATAGTCATAGTTTTCATTTCCCATATCATGGAAAACCCTTTTCGCTTCGCTGAGACCTAGCCCTTTTGAAAGAAGCTATTTAGGAATAGATGGAATGCTTTCTACTTCAGGGATTGATGTGAGGGGGTAGACACGACTATATTTCTGGGAGCGGACTCTAGACGTATATTCCTACTAATATAATTTCCATTATAGATGGACACATATTCTTATCTGTCGATCTCAGTTTGCCAAGTTGTATCTTGCTTGCCCATGGATCCAGCAGCAGTTCGAAAGGTTGACCTATTCGGGAATCTTTGTCTCGGCTATGCTATCGGAGACTCTGGGGAAGTGCGACTCAATCCTTGAGTGGTATGGAATCAAATGCTAAAAAAGTTTTTTTTTTTCCTTGATTCATGTTCATTGAATTTGTAATTCATGTAGACACCTTAATTTTTACCAAGCTTTCCTAAAAATACTTGATGAAATAAAGATGTACAAGTTAAGTGTTGAGGGAGAGAATTCCCAAAGGTACATATTGAGGTTACAAAAGTAAAAATAAAAATAAAAATAAAAGGGAAATTAAAAAAAGAAAACAAAATATATTTTCCAAGCCCTCCATTGCCATGCTGCCACCTAGATTTTCCAATCCACATGCGCAGTAAAGAAAGAATAAAACAGTTGCAGTAGAAAAATAAAAAAAATACAAAAAAAATAAAATTAAAGATACTAAGCCCTCCTATCTTTGAAGGGCATATGGAAGAGCTGTAATGCTAGCTGGATCTCTCATGTTCACTTGCGCACAAAAGAGGATGACAAATCAGCAAATGAAATTCAGAAAAGTGCAAAATCAGAAGGAATAAAAGTTGTTATAAAGGAATCATTCCCTGACAGTTCATTGATGGAGGAATCGGTTGGAATAATCCACGCTGGAAGAGAGGAATCGGCGCCAAAATCATCCCACAGTATCCCTTTAAATAGGGAGGCTCGCACACTGCAAAGGCACCCCTCAGATAGAATAGAAGCTCTGCCAGAATTAGGAGAAAAAGAATAAGAGGGGAGGTTCTGCCAGTTTGAAAAATAGAGCAGAGAGAGTTCAAAGAGGATGAAGCTAGAGAGAGAGAGAGAGCTCTGTAAAAAAATATTCTTTCAAGAGCACAAAAGCAGTAATTCAACTTCAAAACATTGAGCAACCTTCAGTATCAGAGCAAAGAGCCTAGCACATCGGAATTCACGCACAGACAGACCCAGAGAATAGGAAAAGAAGACCGGAGGAGGAAAGTAAGAAGGTAAAAGTCCAATCCTAAAGTTGCTCAATGTATGTTATAGCTTAACATGTGTAGGTAGGGATGCAGGTGACCTCCCTCTCTCTTAGGTTTTGAATCTGAGTATGGACCCAAACTCGAGCCTCAGACCTGCACCTGATTTAAGGTCCAGATCTCCAGCCCAACATCTATTTAAAACCCTCTGAGTCCAATTTCAAAAATATTTAGAGACCCAGCCGTTTTGTTCTTGAAACCCCTCGAGCCTGGGTTTGTTTTAATAATAAAAGCTCAGTGTTAATTTAAAACCCGGCCCACTCGGATTTTAAACCCACAACCCATTTTCAATCTTAAATAAAACCAAAAGACCCTTTATAAGTTCAATACACCTCCAGACCCATTCGGAAACCCAGACCAAGCCCACTGAGCCCACTAGACCTCACGTGTCCATTCACACGTGCCTCACCCCACTTGGACTCACTCGGAGTCGCGTGACCTGCCGAGTCAACTCACACGAGTCAATTCATTACTGCTCGCCCGATAAAAAACGAGTCAACTCGTCTTCATCTTCAACCTGCTCCAAGACACTCGAAACCCTAAATCCCAAACTAAACCTTAGTAAATATGGGACTCAGAGAGCACACCCGAACACTAAGGCGCGAGTAAGTACATTGATCTTTGTTTTAATCTAAATCCATAACAGATCTGTACATAATCCGACATCCCAATCCCAAAGTCTCGAAAGCAGAAGGCAAAAAGTTGAATAAAACATAAATAAAAATAAAGGAAATGGAAATGCTCATCTTTTGAAAGTCCACCCGCTTGGACGGAACTTAGGCTTGAGAACCCTCAGTTTGGGTCTACAATCTTCCTCGAGCACCCAATTTGAATTTGAACCGCGAACTCTAACTTCATGGAACGAGGCAGCAACCACACTATGCCTTTGAATTTCGGCCATTGTTAGGATAAATGGAGGTGCCTGTTGGTCGGGATCCTGAAAAGTGTCAAGGCGTCTTATGAAGGGTGTGAGGTGGAAGCTAAAGGATAAGAACTACAAGAGATATAAGCTCCGGCCTGGGGCCACGTTCGTAGGATGCGAGGGCCAAGAGGTGAATTGGAATACTACCAGAGCGCTTTGGATCCACGGAGGCCGCAGCCAGTGTCACTGATGGTGATACAAACTACCCGCAAGGCGTGGCATGTCACCTTTAAGCGTCTATGCCGGAGACGAAGGTCTGGAATGTCCTAAGTTTGCGTGATGGGGTGAGAGGACGACGTGCGATGTACAAAGAACGCGAGCCGTTCGATGTCAATTTCTGGACAGGAGCTCGGATTTTAACCTACTTCGGTCGAGAGTTCATGGTGTTGTAAGGCAAAGAGAGGAGATGAAGGTTGGGTCTTCCATGGCAATAAAGAAATCCCAGGAGAAAGAGGGCAATCCTGCGTGTGAGAAAAGGGTGCAAAATGAGGAGAAGTAAAAAATGGGGTTTAAATATTTCAAGTTTCGAGACCACGGTTTTGTGACATGTGGTGTCACCTCGTCCATACATGGTCAATGAGGCGTGGCTCACTGACATTCGTTCAACCATTCCTCTCCATGAACGGTCGTGATCCATTCTCGCCATCAATCCGGGTCTATCCCCATCACCTATTTGCTATGAGGCACGTGGCGTTTTGGTATTGACCAAGACCTTAAAATGGTTGACCCACATTGGACCGGGTCTCCTCTGAACCGGTTCGGGTCCACTGAACTGGTACAAAATTGGTTTAGTATATATATGTATATATATTTATATAATTTCCCAAAAAACTCCATAAAAATCACAAAAAATTCATAAAAGACACATAAAAATCCAGAAAAATTCCTAGAAAGATTTATAAAAATCTCTTAAAGATTTGAAAATGATTTGCACTCGAAAATTTTTGAAGAAAATATGATAAAATCCAAAGAATCTCCAAAGCATTTTCAAAATATGTTTGTTTCACTCATTTCACAAAAATTCAAAAAAAATTGTTTTAAATTTCGAATAAAATCCCTAAATAGTTACAAAAATTCTAGAAAACCCCCCAAAATTTTCCAAGCTTCAACTTTTACAGTTTTCATTCCAAATTTTGTTTTGTACTATTTTAAAGTTCAGAAAAATATTGGAAAATTCACAAAATGGTCTCGACCAAGACCTTATACCGGTTTTTCCCCGAACTGGTTAATACCTGACAGGTTCATCATTCCCAGAATTGGTTCATGCCAATTTTCTCCATTTCACTCGTATATTATTATTATATCCAGAAAATTCACAAAAATCACAAAACTCTAAAAAAAATCCCAAAATGATTTTCATACTTTGATTTCCATCGATTTTATTCGCATTATTTTGAAGTTTAGGAAAAATCACAGAAAATCGCAAAAATGTTTTCACGCTTAGGAAAAATCACAAAAAAAATTTTAAGCACAGAAAATCATTTTCATCCCTAACAATCTGCAAAAACCTCCCGAAATAGTATTTTCCTACTTAGAAAAACCTACAGATCGCAAAACCCCCAAGAGCGTATTTTGTATCCTATTTTTGATTTTCCTTCCCGATGATTGCAACCAAGGGCATGGACTCTTCGGAGTATTGGCTTGCCTATGAGGGAATACCTATATGGTATTTTCATTTTTTTGATTTTTGAGAGGGAGTAATTTTACAAGGCTTATTCGATTTATTTCGGGATAATTTTTTATTAATTTGGTACCGGTCGTAAGAATGGGCGCATAGGGGGTGCTAATACCTTCCTCTAGCGTAATCATACTTCTGAACCTGACTTTGGTAATGTAGACCGATTCTATCCCTAACAGGGTAACAATCAAGTGTTCTAACCGCACTTCAAAAGGTTAGTGGCGATTCTATCACACATCATTTTCCACGACAAAATATTTTTCAAAATTACACTTTCAGTTGTCCCAGTTCACAGCCGAACCCACACATTTGTGCTAGAGAGTGGTTCTCTTTGGGTCGGGTCCAGGACGTCGCGATAATTGAAATATAGAGTTAGTCTACTTTCGATAATTCTATTCTTCCAAACTACTAGTTGTCTTCTATAAAAATTTGAATATGAAAACTTTTTAATGCAAATATTTCTTTTCCTATACTTAAATTATTAGCTATCCCCTAAAAGATGAGGATTTGAGTTTTTTAATGCATGCAACAAAACTTAGTATGCATTGGATGAAAAATAAATGCATATTTACTGTAAAAGATAAATGTCAAGTTTTCACTCATGAAGTTTATAGAAAATATAATTTTAAAGTTGTCATATCTACTTCACTAATCTTTGGTTGATTTGGACTTTTCCTAATGTGTCTCTCTCACAATAAAGTGAACTATGACTAATAAAAATTCATTATTACATATAGTTTTAATCAAACGATTAGGCTTATGATTGAGTGTATGCTGGTGGTCTAAGCAATGTTTTAACTCTAGTTTATTTTCAATTTACACTCTTAACCTCGAGACCTTTATTATACCTTAGGGTTTTCATTGTTTATTATAGTTGAGAAAGATTATAGTTTCGATGAGAAGTTATAAGTAGTTTTCTTAGGCTTGATATGAAACTTGAAAAATATTATAAAAAAAAAAAAAGGAAAAGACAATATGAAGAAATTCACATTTACATATTTGGTTATGATCAAATTAGTGAACAAAATTTTAATTTTACACATCATTAATATTTAATTTCTCTTAGTTTTTATAAAACAAAAATTTATTTTTGATAGTATTTAATAGAGAAGAAAGATACAAAAGAAAATGAATTTTTTTTCCTCATTTTCCTTTCCTTTTCTTTTTTCAAGTAAAATATTTAATTCAAACGGACCCTTAATAAGTAGATAAGAAAAAAAAAAAAGAGGTGGAGAAGGAAGCAACGACAGAGTGCTAATGGTTGGGTTTTTAATCTTTCAATAGTTAAGTTTAAAAGGCATGTAAGGGAATAAAAAAGAAAGTTTCCGAAGAATGATATACTATAAATAAAGTAGGATTAAAAGGAGTTACCTTTAAATTACTATGCGATTTAATTGTAATAAAAATCGCTCTCACAATTACAAAATAAATAATTTGATTCGAAAGAAGGCGATTGATTGAATTGTTATATCTTTACACTCGAACCAAAAGTTTACACAATTTATTTATTTATTTTTATATTAATTGAGTTACTCTTGGTTGCTCATTGGTGTGCCAAAATGACTCGTATTTCAAACCCCAAAAGCAAAAAATTAAATAAATAAATAAATAAATAAATGTTTAGATTTTGACAAAGTGTTATTGAGGGTACCACTTAAGTGTACATATTAGAAAAATAAAGCCACAAACAAATAGACAACGTCCAAACTTGCCATCATCTTATATCTTATAACCTAAATTAAAAATCTAACTTGAGTTGCTAGTCTTTGGACTTTTTTTTAATCAATGAGCTAATCAATTGTACATTTGGTTCTTAAAATTGAATAAAATATGGCATCCCATGAATTAAGCTCTTAATTTATATATTAAGAATTTTTCTTAATATCATATATCTTTTTTTATGTTGGTAAAATTTTGTTCTTTCATGACTTTATGAAAAGAATTTTTTTTTAGTGATTTGGGCTATTATAAAAAAACTAGTTTTAAAAAGAAAGAGTTGATTTTAAATGCTTTGCAAACTGAAATATTTAAAATAATCAAAATTGATTTATTATTGTTTTAGAAGATGCAAATCCTACATGCATAATATGTTGGGTGTCCCTCCTTGTGGGGTCCAAGAATTGAAAAGTGACGTTTTTTTAAATGTTTGTTGGCTTCGTAGCGGCTATTTGTCTTCCTTGCGAGCATTTTACACAGCAAGTAGCCGACCCTCGATTTTTCTCTATTTTTCGGATTTTCTACACATACAGACCCTCACCCAGGTCCTCGCGCCAGTGTTGTCTTCTCAGTTGCAGCAACCTGTTGTTGCTTGACTCTCCTATGTGTGACTTTGACTACCTCTTATTATCAACATTTTGGGAGCTTCTGATTGTACTCTTTTTGGTTGGATTTTTTGGAGCTTTGTTTACAATATTGATGAGGTCTTTTCATTTTCTATGTTTATTATACACTTTTTGTGTATTTGTAAGACTGTACGAATTTGGTGATAGTGAATTTGAATCGCCGTGCCCCGTGAACGTACCTCAACATTTGAGGGAATCACATTAAATTTTTTGCATCATATTTTATTTACTATTTGCATTATACCATTGATTTACTTGTGAGAATTGTTCACATATATAATATTTTTCCCAACATAATACTATAATATTGTTTTAAAAACAATCGAGAGCTTCAATGAAACAAAATTATTTATAAAAAATTCAAGTTTAATTTCATTTAAATTTATAACTTTAAAGGTTAACTTTTAAAAAGTTCCCTTAAAAAAATTTAATAAATGATTTATACTTAATTTTTAGTTTTTTTTTTTTTTTAAAAATTATCCAAGAAAAGGTTTGCTCTCCTTACCCTTTTAGCTCAAGCCATATAGCATTGTTATTTTTGACACAAGCTGCACATAATAAAATAATGATTTTGGTTTTTTGAGAGAGAGAGAGAGAGAGAGAGAGAGAGAGGAAGAAGAAGAAGAAGAATAAGAAGCGATTGCTTGTGGACTTCTTTTGACCAAGTGCATTCCCTATCAAATCCAGTCTACCAGTCTAATCTAGGTATACAAATTCAATTTTGTACTTGATCTGTACAGAGAAGCTGCTGTGTTCATCCATTTGGATCACTTTTTGGAAGTGCCCTTATTCAATTCATTTGTTGAACACCACAGGCCCCCCCAAGAAACAAAAAACTCATTTGTTGGAGTAGCAGCATGACCACATGGCCTTTCCACTTACCCACATGTGACTTCCCTCACAACTTGGAAATTTTAATGGTCAAAATTTAATTAAAAATTTTATATTTGAAGTTTTATATTCATATTTTATGAGAAAAAAGATATGAGAAGAATTATATGAAGGTAGTGTTTGGAATCATGAATTTCTATTTATATAAATTTGATTGTACTCTCAAACAAGAGAAAAGGTAAATCTACTCATACTTTTTTAAGTTTTGTTTAACAAAAATTAAGTACCTTTTAAATGAAGGAGATTGAGATAGGGAGAAGGTGATTGGGTCCCACCGGACATGCCAAAAAGGATGTCACTCGAAAATGTGTACAAGCACTCTTTTGATCATATTTTGGTGATTGGTTGTGAATGTAATGATATAAAGGAATCATTATGTCATCCCCTCGTCAAAGGTATTAGAAGAGTATCCTATTTCACAAGGAATACCCCACAGAATAGTGATAGGTGTTAGTAAGATACCACCATATATAAATACAACCATGTATACACACCTACATTGTATGAATTAACCATGTACCTATATATCTACCTTGTGTTAATTAACAAATGTGATCCATGTGTGCAAATATCTATCTTATATGCATTAACCCATGTGATTTATGTGCGTAAGCACGTTGTATAAATTGACTCCTTTGGGGCTAGGGAAGATATAATTGTTCATTCATACATTAATTCTTTTCAAATTATATTTAGCTGACATGGCATGAAAGCCATGATTGCTAGGAAGTCAAGGGTTCTAGTTTTCTTGCTCGCATTTATTGTCAATTTATTGGTTAAAAATTATCTTATTCCCTTTAATGTGTGTTGTTTATTGTGCGTGTATCTCTCCTAGTGCAATCAAGCTACGCGTGCAGAGGATTGTTAAGGCTTGATATACATTATTGACCCACAAACTAATAGTTTAAACTTTTAGATAAAAAAGTAATCTAACATGATATCTAAAACAAATTTTTTCCTTGACCATGCTTACATGATATGCACCACCAACACTATCATGCCACTGCCACTTGCCATTGCAAATCTTCCACCATGGTCAGTGCTCCCCCATGTTGTTGCTCGCAATTGTTGATCCTCTGTCATCATCGATGCTCCACTACTAGCGAAGATTTCTTGTTGGGCTTTTGTGGAGTCTAGTTGCGTTCGATCTGGATGATGACCCTACTTTTCTTTAATAAGAGATTTCTATCATAAGACTTAATCCATGGAGCAAATGATTGAGCCGTGAGGCGCGAGTCAAGATTTCTTTAATGAGAGATATCTAGCAGGCAATTGACCTGCTGTATTAAGCACTAATATAGTTTAAATGTACGTGTGAAGGTCTTTACAACATAAATCAAACACATATTTATACCCCATTCTCCAAGTCAAACTTGGAGTTATAAGGAGTCCCCCAAAACATGTCCTTAATGAAGCAAACATTAAAATGCCCAAGAAATAACATATAATCCTAACTTAAATAGATTCTCCTCAATTTTGACTCTTTATTGCAGTTGACTTTTAATTCTTTCATTCCTTTTGTGCAAGCTTTATTTGGAATGCTCCAGGGGCTCAATTCCTTAGATGGACTAGTTGGGGGGGGTGATTCAATGTGCCACTGGTTTTATGTGAAAGATGCATAATTCTCTTCAATTCTTCATTGCCTTCAGACACTATGCTCCTTTCGGCCAATGATGCACCTCCCCATTGATTAAGGTGGGGCTAATTTCATCATTACATGATTTGTCCGTGCAAAACGACAGTTTACTTGATCATCCAAACTTTTTCCTTCCTTCATTCTTGTTTTCTGATTAGAGAAATATTTGCATAAGAAAATGAGGTTTAGGTGACTAAGGTGTGCACTTTCTTCTTTCTAGCTTTCTATTGGTAGATCGCTATGGTGACTCTCACTTATGCGAATAAAATTTAGGCGAGGTTAGCCTTGAGGCCCTTTTCTCCACCTTTGGGAAGTCGCCTTACATATTCTTTGGGGAAGCACACAAAGATTACACAAATAAGCTTAGAAAGATATTGTTATGTTGTTTTTTGTCCCATATTGGTAGAATAGTTTCACATTGGTATAAAAAATTGTTTTGAATTTTTTGTATTATTTGTCCCACATTTGAGAGAAGTGTTTTTTGAACTTGAAGTTGAAGTTATATAAAGAGCTCAATTCTCCATTTGTAAAACACACCTCAAAGTTGTACTTTGTCAAGAAATAGTAGATTGATCGTCGGCGCCCGAGGATGTAGGTAAATTCTATACCGAATCTCGTTAATTTCTTGTCTTATTCTTTTTACTATTTTATTAGTAGTTTTTGCATTACTTTAGTTTCTTATATATTCAATAGCAATAGTTGTAATATTGGTGTTTGGTACAAGTGGGGGTGCCCGACACAACAATTGGTATCAGAACTAGGTTATATAGTGTCGATATGGAGGTGTTCCTCTGTTAGGATCCTTGATTCCACATTTGATGCCTAGGAAAGACATTGTCTAAGTAAGTGTAGAGAGACCATTGCAGCTCAGTCAATCCTTGGAGGTCAGCCTAGTCAAAGTGAAATTTCATAAGATAAAATAAAGTAACACAATTGGTGCGTACTATTCATCTTAGACCTTTTGCTTTGTTGGTTGCTATTGAATATATAGAAGATGACAGAAACTAGTGCAGCAGTAGAAGAAACTCTGTCCACACGAACTCCAACCCCTTCAGCTTCGACATCATCATCGAAAATGATAGCAAATGCTTAGTTTGAGGTATAGAAATTTGATGGTACCAATAATTTTGGTATGTGGCAATGTGAGGTGATGGACATCTTGTATTAGCAAGAATTAGATATTATTTTGGATGATAAACCAGTAGATATGGGTGACAGAGATTGAGAAAAGATCAATCGTCAAGCATGTGGTATGATTCGTCTGTGTTTCGCTAAAAATCAGAAATATTGTGTTATGAGGGAGACATCTGCAAAGAAATTGTGGAAGACATTAGAAGATACATTTATGACCAAGAGTCTGGAAAATCGGCTTTATTTGAAAAAAAAATTGTTTCGCTTCTAGTATCAACCTGGTATTTTGATTAATGACCACATAATGCTTTCAATAAAATTTTGACTGATTTGTTAAATTTGGATGAAAAGGTGAAAGATGAAGATAAAGTCATATTGTTACTGAATTCTCTCTCTGATGATTCTAAACATCTAACCACCACTTTATTGTATAGGAAAGATAAAGTTACTTATGACACTGTTTATACTGTATTGATTAGTATTGAATACAGAAAGAAGGATTAGAGGGTCCATAAGGAAACAACAGAAACACTAACAATAAGGGGACATTCTTAGAGTCGTATACCTGGAAGGAGGAGTAAATCTCGTGGGAGACCTGCTAAAGATGAATGCGCCTTTTGTCGCGGGAGAGGGCATTAGAAGAAAGATTGCCCTAAATTACAGCAGAAGAATAAGGGCAAAGCACATTCTAATGCCAATATAGCCAATGATGATGGAAGTGAGTTAGATTTCTCTTGTTGGAACATTTTCATCACATTATTTTGGTGAGTGGATTTTGGATTCTGGTTGTTCCTAACACATGTGTCCCAATAGGGAATGATTTTCTAATTTTAAAGAATTAGATGGTGGAGTTGTTTTTATAGGAAATGATAATACTTGTAAAACAAAAGGAATAGGATCAATATAGTTGAAAATGTCAAGATGAAACTATTAAGACCTTGACTAATGTTAGGTATGTTCCAAGCCTAAAGAAGAATCGGATTTCATTGGGTGCCTTAGAATCTAAAGGGTTCACTATCACTTTGAAAGATGGAACCTTAAAGATTAAATCAGGTGCGCTGGTGGTGATGAAAGAAATAAGGAAAAATAACTTGTATTATTTATAAGGTAGTACAGTTATTGGTTCAACAGTTGTTGTTTTTGAGAAATATACAGGTTTAGATACAACTAGGTTATGACATATGCGATTAGCACATGCAGGAGAATAATATTTGCAACAATTAGCCAAACGAGGTTTGTTAAAGTGTGCAAAGGGGGGCAAACTTAAATTTTGTGAACATTGCATTCAAGGAAAACAGACTAGAGTGAAATTTGGCACTGCAATCCACTAGACTGAAGGTATTTTAGACTACATCCATACAGATGTATGGGGGCCCACAAAAATAACTTTGTTGGGTGGTATGCATTATTTTGTCACTTTTGTTGATGATTTTTCCATAAGAGTTTGGGTGTATTCTATGAAGCATAAAAATGAAGTATGTGATATTTTCCTTAAGTTAAAAAAATTAGTTGAAACTCACACTGGCAAAAAGATTAAACGGCTCAGATAAGATAATGGTGGTGAATACACGAGTGACCCATTTATGAAGGTATGTCAGGATGAACGTATTGCTCGACACTTCACAGTTCGAGATACATCACAGCAGAATGGGGTGGCAGAGCGCATGAATTAGACTTTGCTGGAGAAAGTTCGATGTACGTTATCTAGTGCTGGGTTAGACAAAAGGTTTTAGGCTGAGGCTGTTAGATATGTGTGTCATCTCATTAATCGTCTACCATCATCTGCAATAGGGGAAAAACACCATATGAGGTATGGTCTGGAAAGCATGCTAGTGATTATGATTCTTTACATGTATTTGGTACTATGACTTATTGTCATGTTAAAGAATCTAAGTTTGATTCAAAAGCCAAGAAAGCAATATTCTTGGTGATAAGTGCAGGAGTCAAAGGATACTGTCTTTGGTGTCTAGAGAAGAAAAAAATGATTTGAAGTAGGGATGTAACTTTTGATGAACTTGCGATAATGAAGAAAACAATACGCAAGGAGTCACAAGTTGAAAAGAAGACCAATGGTACTTAACAACAAGTGAAAGTTGAAACAATTTTGGGAAACCCAGTGAAAAATGAGATTGCATAAGGTAACTCTCCAGTTATGCTGGGGAATAGTGTACAAGAAGAGGAGATTTCAATTCGAGAATCTTCACAGCAACAAGAATCAATTGTTTCTCAGAGGCCAATATGAAAAATTCGAAAACCTGCGGACTAGATTACACAACCAGAGATAGTATATTAGCCAATCTCTCATGTTGTACTTCTTTTCACCTCTCTTAAGGTTCAAACCTAAAATTTAACATGAATATCTCACATTTTTACTATTAAGATGTCTAGTAAGAAACTTCTTAAATATACTATTATTATTAAATAGTAAATCAAATGGTGCAAATGCTCAAGGAAAAGAATTTTAGTTTTGGAGTAAAGTGACCAAGAAAATTAATATATTTAATATATAAATTTGTATAACTAATAGAATTGAACATAATTGATCAATTAATCAATGAGAATAAAGTAATTTTGAATTAAAAAAATATATTTTGAGTAAGTAGGATTCGAAGTTTGGATAGTTTAGAGAACATGCAACAACCTTATTCTAATGTCTTAATGTGTTTGTGTGTAGGACCTCTAGACGTGAAAGTTAAATGGGTAAATTTAAAAAAAAAAAAAAAAAAAATTTTTAAAAGCAGCCTCGGGTAGTTATGGGCTATTTGGAGTGACCTCAAACAAAATTATATACTAACATTGGTTTTTCAAATATAACACGAGTTATTAAGGGATTTCTAAGTTTGGGAAATGGCACAAGAAGTGTATCCTTCTACGAATTCATTGAAAATTTTGTTTACATGGAAGATATATATATATATATATTTTTGAGAGTATGAATTTCAAGACTTGTATTTGAATTGTAAATTTGGACAATATTTAATATGATTTTTAGTTACATTTTATAAAAAATTCATAAATTCCAAACACAAGATAAGGATATGAAATGAACCTCAATTGAAAGAAAAATCAACAAAGGAAATGAACTACCCAAGCAAAATGGACCATGGACAAGTAAAATGGAGGGGACATGTGTGAGTTTGTTTTTACTTGTGCAGGGGATGAACTAGGCAATGACCCACAGTTGGAGAAGAGGTGAGGCAGAGGGGGGAGATGATTTTGTGCTATGATTTTTAGAGGCCTACAATTGGCTTTGGGCTTAGGCAGGGTTTGGGTTTGGAATTGTGAACATTGAAGCTGGTGTCATAGAATGGGTTTTGGGCTTGGACTTGGAAAATGGTCTTGAATAGGTTTTAAGCTTCAAAGGTTACAAGAATTAATGAGATGTTTGATATGTGAATATGGAATGGAATAGGTATTTATATTTTTACATATTTATCAATTTTCATATATCTTTTCATTTTATTGCATATCAACTTATTTTATTTCATTTTATCAAACATTTTTTTTTAAAGAAGGGTGGCACCTCCATTTATTTATTGATAGGCGGAGGAATACCGTGGTTACAAGACAATCAATGGGAGATAACAAAAGACAACACGTTAAAAACCTCCCAAAGAACAACACCAACATCCAGCCAAAACCGGGTTACAAGACCAAACAAAACAAAACAAAATAGGACCTACAAAACAAATCTCACACAACAAAACAGAACAAAAGATAAACAACATAAAACATAAGTTAAAACCAAATCAGCTAAATATACTTCATATAAGCCGTACCCATCTTCTCCAATTTATACAAACCATTGCTAACTCTAGAGAGTTGACTACTATTTGTAAACAAACTATTCCTCCCCATAGCATCTTGTCGAGCCAAGGTATCTGCCACTTTGTTCCCTTCTTTATACGAATGATTTATTGAAAAATCCACTCCCTCCAATAAACCAATAAGCTGCTTCCAAAAATCCCACAAATACCACAATGAGCACTTACTGGCTCTTATCCAATTAACTACAATATTCGAATCACATTCAATATCGATACATGTATGACCCAAATGTTTGCAAATCTTTATTTCCTCCAACACAACTCTCAATTCAGCTTCATTATTTGAACAAGAACCAAAATATTTTGAAAAACCAAACACAAAAGAACTTGTATGGTCTCTAAGGATGCCACCACCACCCGCCGGTCCTGAGTTCCCCAGGCTACTCTCATCCAAATTTAGTTTCAACCTCCCTTGCCTCGGTTTTAGCCATCTCACACTTTGCATAGTTTTAATTCTTTTATTTACAATTTGCACTTCCAGATTCTGCAATACCCGAAAATCAGTATCCTTTAACTGAACCATTTCTGTCATGTTCCTACTCAAAACTCCCACCCAATACTTAATGGAAAGTCACACATCAGTACTATTCTCTAATTTTCCTCCCATTCTAGTCACACATCTCCTTCTCCACAACCTCTAAACTATTAAATAAGGAATCAAACTCATCAATGAACCTAATTGAGAGAACCTGGAAGCCTTATTAAACCACATTTGAACTCTTTCTTTCCAACCTTGTTGCCTAAGGAAAAGAACACCTACCTCCACCGAAACCTTCCTCCAAACATTGTTTATAAAGTATTCTCCAAACTTAGTTTAATTTTTAAATACCTAAAACACTCGTCATTGCTAATAACTACTTTTGTAATGAAATTAAAAATTCCTTTCAACTCCTCTTTATTTTTTCTACAAATATTTTTTCAAACTAAAAAATTTGCACTCGATAAACTACTTATAATTTCTCTATATTCAACTCTAATTATTTTTCCTGCAATTATTATTCAAATTGAAAATAAAATTCTACTCAAAATTTTTTTTTTTGTATTTACTACCTACTGTTATATTTGGGAGCATGAGTTTCGAACCTTAAATTTAAATCTGGAGAGATTTAGAAAAATTTTAATATAATATATATTATATTTTATTCAAAGTCAATACAAATCGAAATTGAAGATCTCTCAAACATAAAATAGCCTACTTTTTGAAAATTCACAAAATACCATATTATCTTTAAAATATCTTTCAACTCTTTCTGATTTTCTTCATAGTTTTTTCTTTATAAAAATTAAAATAAAAATAGGGAGCCACACGACTCAGTTTTAGATAGTGCCATTTGAGATGTAAATAAGACGAAAACAAACATTCAAATTCAGGAGAAGATGAAAGGCAAACGCAAGCTTTGCAAAGCCGTAGACGTCTTGTACTCTCGAGGATGTGCAGGCTACGAAACATACACTCATCTCGTTCTTGAATGTGTTCGAATGAACGATGTTGATCAAGCAAAGAGCCTGCAATCTCATATGGAGCTTAACTCCTTTCAACCCGCCAACACGTTCCTCCACAACCGTCTTCTCCACCTCTATGCCAAATCTGGGGAACCATCTCATGCTCAAAACCTGTTCGATAAAATGCCCAAAAGATACATTTTCTCTTGGAATGCAATGCTTTCCGCATACTCGAAGTTGGGTTCTCTTGAGGATTTGCGGGCATTATTTGATCAAATGCCTACTCGTGATTCGGTTTCATATAATACAGTGATTGCTGGTTTTTCCGGAAATGGGTCTTCGAGGAAAGCTTTGGAGTTTTTTGTTAGAATGCGAAGAGATGGGTTTGAGGCCACAGAGTATACCCACGTGACTGCGTTGCATGCCTATTCACAGTTGTTGGATCTGAAGCTTGGAAAACAAATTCATGGACGGATTGCGGTGGGTAATTTGGAGGTGAATGTTTTTGTTTGGAATGCTTTGACTGATCTGTATGCCAAGTGCGGAGAGATTGATCAAGCTCGGTGGTTGTTTGATCGCACAGTTTGTAAGAATGTGGTCTCTTGGAATTCAATGATATCTGGTTATTTGAAAAATGGACAGCCCAACAGATGTATTGATTTGTTTCATGACATGCAATTGTCGGGGTTCAAGCCTGACCAGGTTACTATTTCAAATGTTCTTGCTGCTTTCTTTCAAAGTGGGTGTTTACATAGAGCAAGAAAGATTTTTGATGAAATTAAGGAGAAAGATATTGTTTGTTGGACGACAATGATTGCGGGATATGCATATAATGGAAAAGAAGAGGTTGCTTTAACGACCTGCCTAACTTATCAAATAATAAGCATATTTAAATATATGATCAACCTAACCCATGGGCAATGGAGATAGACCAGTCATAAACAGTGGAAACCTAGATAGCAGTAAGTATAAAATTACAGCCATCTAACCATAAAACATAATACAAGAGTCTACTTATACCAAAATAACATACATATATATTCAATCTCCTATAACATTCCAAATACAACTAGGATCTCACAACAAAATAATCTTGATCTTAGTACAAAATCTTACCCTCCTAGTAGGGTAACTTAACAAACTCAACGGCGGTCACGACTCGCCGGTCTCTTAGGGTCTCCTGAAAAATTAGTTAAATTCGGTGGTGACACTTCTCAAAGAAAAAATAAACTAAATACAATTGTATGGTAATATGAACATTTAATGCAATTATACATATCTAGTACATTTAATATATCTACAAAACTTCATCATATCGTACTGAATAATCATATATTTTCATATTTGCTAATAAATCATATCGCTCATAAAACGTCTGTTATAGCTGATAATACTGAAAATATACTTAGGATGAATAGCTAGCTGATGTCATGTATTACCTCCCATGACGGGTTGTGTAGCTCGAAGGCGGGACCCGACAATGGCTGGCCGACCACTACCGAGTAAAAAATATCTGTAAGTACGATGAGCCCGCCACACCCTGGTCCGGACTGCCAGGTGGACGTCTACACTCTACACTGAAAGCCACATTGACTATCCATCTCCCACCCCTTCGTGGGGTGGTTAGCACCAAGCTGATCATAAGTATCTGATCTATAAGCTATGGTACCGAACTCTTGAAACTGAACTAAACTAACATCTGGATTTTGATAACATATAATACACGATATTATAACATTTTTCATAATTCATAAATACGGCCTCGCGCTGAACATCATTTTATAAATACAGTCTCGCGTCGAACATTTCATAAATATGGCCTCGCGCCGAAATCATTTCATACATATATACGGCCTCGCGTCAAAATCAATTCATACATATCATTCTGAAAATAATCAATTATCATGTACTTATCAAAATCATCATAATATACTGTATCTTTTCATAACTCCTGAAAACATGTTTTATTCGTAAAATTTGTCATATCATTATTTTTCATGAAAAATAACTTTCATGCCACACAAGTTGAATAATTCCATACATTTCATTCTAAAATCACATTTTTCGTATAATAGCAGTATTTCCTTAATAACATACATTTTCTCAATAATATTCAAATATCATGCATGTTTTCCTGAAAATTAATTTACCAATAAATAATAACAACACGCGTGGAAAATAACTGCTTTAGTTTATTCCCTTACTTGGCAACTAAAACAAACCCCCTAAAATTTTCGGTCATGCACTCGCAGGGTTCCCTGTTCAACTCCCTGAAAATAATAACTCGCAGAACTAAATTTTGGTATTTTCACGCGAATATCATTTCCTTTAACTACAGTAAGACCAAATTTGACATAAAAAGTCTTACCTTAACTCAGGGATGAATTTCGACTAGCTTCCACCAACGATCTGCTCCGGCAGATTTGGAGAGAACTTCCCCAGGAGTGTCGTGGTGGCCTTAGATCGTTGATCTGGAGAACGATGGAGCCGAAATCGAAGAGAAAGGTGTGAGAAACCGAAGGGAGTGACAAAGAGTGAGAGATTTCTGATTTTTTGCAATTAAATCCGAGTTTTAGGCTATTTATAGAGTCAGATTCGTCGACGAGACACATCACCTCGTCGACGAGTTCTGTAGAAAGTTCGTCGATGAACCTGCACCCTCGTCGACGAATTTTAGACTTCCAAAAATTCTCTCTCGGTATCTTTTCGTTGACAAAACTTGGCTTCGTCGACGAGGCCCTCTTATATCCTCGTCGACGAATCCCCTGTGTTCGTCGACGAGGAGCTGATAAATTTCCTCAGTTATTACTCCAAAAATGCAATGTCGTCGACGAAGTCTTTTGCCTGCTTCTGTTTTTGTTTCCATTTCCCTTCTTCTTTATTTAAATACCATTTTTTTTTTGGGTCATTACATTGAGGTTGTTTCGAGATGTGCAATTGGAAGATACTAGACCTGACACTTTTACCATCTCAGCTGCTGTTAGTTCTAATGCCAAATTAGCTTCTTTGTATCATGGTCAGGTAATTCATGGAAAAGCCATTCTTATGGGTGTTGATGGTGATTTGCTTGTCTCTAGTGCCCTTGTTGATATGTATTCCAAATGTGGAGAAACCATAGATGCTTGGGTTGTGTTCAAAATGATGCCAATTCGGAATGTGATTTCTTGGAACTCCATGATTGTGGGCTATGCACAAAATGGACAGGATCTAGAGGCACTGGCCCTTTATGAACAGATGTTGCAAGAAGATTTGAAACCTGATAATGTTACCTTTGTGGTCATTTTGTCTGCTTGCGTCCATGGTTGTTTGATCGACCATGGGCAGGCATATTTTGACTCAATCAGCAAACAGCATGGAATGACGCCTACTTTGGATCATTTTGCATGTATGATCAATTTTCTTGGCCGTGCAGGATGCACAAACAAGGCAATAGATCTCATTAAAAGTATGCCTCATAAACCGAATTGCCTAATTTGATCCACCCTTTTGTCTGTCTCTGCAATAAATGGTGACGTTGAACATGGGGAGACGGTGGCAAAACATCTCTTTGAAACGGATCCATTCAATGCTGGACCTTATATTATGTTCTCCAACATATATGCTGCTTGTGGAAGATAGAAAGATGTAGCATCTATGAGGTCTCTCATGAAGAATAAGAAAGTTAAGAAATTTGCTGCCTACAGCTGGATTGAGATTGATAACAAGGTCCATAAGTTTGTAGCAGGTGATCAAATCCATCCTGAAACAGAAAATATTTATGGAGAATTGGAAAGATTGATAAAAGAACTACAGAAAGCTGGCTTTACTCCTGATACAAACTTGGTTCTTCATGATGTGGGGGAGGATGAGAAGTTCGAATCCATCTGCTACCACAGTGAGAAACTTGCCCTTGCATTTGGGTTGATCAAGAAGCCTGATGGAAGAATGCCCATTAGGATTCTAAAGAACATCCGTGTTTGTGGGGACTGTCACACTTTTATGAAGTTTGTAAGTAAAATTGTTGAACGGCCTATCATCTTGAGGGATTCAAATAGATTTCATCATTTTGTAGGGGGGGAGTGCTCCTGCAATGACAATTGGTAGCAAGAGGTCCTGTAGAGAGTGGTTGCGCTTGATAGGTTTTGAGATACTAACAAACCAAACACACAGAAACAGGGAGGAGTTTGGACTACTGCAAGTGTCATTTCCCCTGATAAATGTTGGAAGGGAACTAATTTTTGGACTCTGCTAAGGCACATGGCTGAGCAAAGGCATGAGTTACTGCATTGAGATGAACTGGTTTTTGCAGAGTCCATTTTTAGAGGTTGAGGCATAATAGAACTGAAGATGCATACTGCTACAGTAAGGGGAAATGATAGAAGAGCAGTGGGATCTTTCTTTTCTTGGAAAGCTGATGAGATTGGGAAAGAAACCAATATGCTCTCTGAAAGTTCCCGGGTAAGGACTGGTAAAGATGAATGGTAAATAAGGCTACGTGTACAATTTGATTTCTTGCATACTTTTGACTGCTTTTTTAAGATGTACAGTACCTAGGATTTTTTTTTTTTTGGGGGGGGGGGGGGGGGGGGGGGGAGCCAAGAAATTCCTATTTGTTTTATGTAATATTTTACAAATGGGGTCCTTGGTGGGCTTGCCCCAATAGTAGAGCTCATTTAATGGAGATGAAGATCATGTAATGATCATCTCAATTTTTATTTTTTATTTTTTATTTTATAAGTATGGATGGGTTATATTGAATTTGTTTTGTTTTATTTATTTTGCTTGAGATTTTAGGGTGTTGCACCTCTAAGCAGCATATCAGCTAATAACAGCATCCTAGGCTCTTTAGGTTGTTAAGATCACGGATGTTTGGGAGTTGTATTTTATGTCATACTCTTGTTGGCTGTTTGTCCACATAGCATATTTTGTCCTCTGTCTAGTTATTTCATTAATATCTCTTGGGTGAGGCAATCACTGAAGTTTGTCTTTTCTATGATTTTGAAAATATCAATTAACACAGGGTTTGCAATGGGTATTACTGGTATTATTTTCAATAATGATAACAATGCTGCAGGTGATGGTCAGCAGTAACTGCTTTAAGGCATTATATGTCAACCTTCTTACATCTCAAGTATTTTTTTTCTTAAAAATTTTTATTTTGTTCTTGCATGTGTAATTAATATGCATGTTTTTTTTTTTTTTCTACTTGATTGTCTTCTGTTTTGCACACTGATGGTAAATATTGAGTATGATTTCAAATTGTATCCATCCAGGTTGCACATTCCTAGATATTTTCACAGTTCAATTATATCATGGCCTGATCTTAGCATAGCTGATTAAATTTACTTACGCTGCGTTTGGAAGTATGAATTTTGGACCATAGATTTAGATGTGGACGAATTTGAACAAAGTTCAAAATAATTTTATATTGCATCTCACCCAAATCCAAGGCCGCTTCAACATAGGGTTAAAGCTTGCTAATTCAGCTTGCGAAAGGCCACTCGCTGCTGATTCAAGGTTTCAGCAGCTTACAACAAGGCTATACTGTTGATTTTGATTTCCTTCATCCTTGGTATGTTCTACTGTTCTACAAATTATTACTTAAAATATTTTGACTCTGCGTGATTATGAAATTCAGATTTTAGATTTATATTTGTGTGGATTTAAGCAAAATATAGTATAAAATTATATTAATTTTTTTTTTATTCACGTATATCCAAATATAAGCCTCAAAATCTATGCTCCAAACACAAACCTTTTCTTTTGTTTTTCCTCCCCACTCGCCTTTCTGAAATTTACATGCTTTAGTTGATGGAAGAATTCATCCATTTATGGTATGTAAGTAAGCAGGATTCATGCACATATATTATGATCAGAAGTTGAACTCTGCTGGATGAATTCTAGTAATACTAAAATGGGTTTGCTGATGGATTCAAATAAATCCTAGCTGGATGGTCAGGTTGTATGCTTGGGCCTTTGTTATGGGCCTCGGCCCTATTACCCTTCATCTATGAGAGCCAGCAAAAAGAAGGTTGGTTATGCATATTTTTCATCTCTCTCATTTTAATTTTCAACTGTAATCCCCATTATTATTATAAGGAATACGACATGTTGACTGAAACATAGCATCATGTTTGGTTGTCTGGAGAAAATGAAAGCAAAGGGAAAATAAGTCTTGCCATGGTTTCTCTCCCTCTTTCTTTACCTTCCTTCAACCCAATCAAAGATTTTTTTTTTCCTTCCCTTTTTTTCTTTCACATCCTTCCCTTTTTCCTCTCACCTCCAACAAACATCGTGGCAACAAACAAAGTGGTAAAGCTTGACTCAAGTCTTTTGCTATGAAATGATTAGGTTTGAGTTTTTCTGCATAAAGTGAGACATATCTCTCTTTGTAAATACACATCATTGTATAAAATAATCTTTGTATTGAAACACTTGTATTAACATTGATTGCCATCCTCTCTCAATTCAAACAATTTTTTCAGATTAGTCAAATTGCATCCTGTTGTAATATGTGGCTCATATAGTAAGTGGAACACATACAAAGAAAACATAATAGAAAAACAAATATGCTGGTGTGCAAGAAACAGTCGATGGTTTAAGAGAGTTGCATCGATAATTTGCTCTCAAGAATAAACCGTCGACGGTTTGTCTGAAAGCATCGATGGTTTTGCTCGATGGTTTTAAGTTCAGATGAAATCCATTGATGGCTTTGCAAAGTTATATCGATGGTTTGGTCTCGGGATTAAATTGTCTACGATTTGTCTGAAACCATCGATGGTTTTACTCGGTTACTTAGTACTGTTTTTCGAATTTTGAATTGGGAAGTTGAATAGGTTGGGTTTCGGGGGGAGAACATTCGGGAGGGTTATATATACAATATTGTATGTTGTAACTCAATATCTTTGGACTATAACTCAATATCTTTGGACACAAGATAGTGAAAATTCACAGTCATTTGCTCCCATGGATGAAGGCATTCTCGAACAACGTAATTCTTCGCGTCATTGTTTTATTGCTTTCATACAATCTGTGTGATTGTGTTTTCTATATATTTCATTGTTGGTTGTTGCATTATGCAATTCAATTTTTCACTACACATTCATTTGCACAACAAATTGGTATCAGATCAATTGGTTACAATGGCTTTTGGGATTTCTTCTGCAAAGTTCGATGTTGTCAAGTTTGATGGATTAGGTAATTTTAGACTATGGCAAAGAAGGGTTAATGATTTGTTAGTGCAGTAGGGTATGGTGAAGGCTTTATACAAAAGTCAACCCGAAGGCATAGACGAAACAAGTTGGAAGGAGTTGGAAGTGAAGGCTATGGCGACTATCAGGCTTTATCTGGCTAATGACGTTTTGTATCACGTCATGGATGAGGAATTTTCGGCGGCTGTTTGATAGAAACTGGAAAGTCGGTATATATCCAAGTTTTTGACGAACAAGTTGTATCTTAAGCAGAAGTTGTATTGAGTTATGATGGCTGAGGGTTTGAATTTGAGCCAACACATCAATGCACTCAAACAAATTATAAGTGATTTGATACGAGTTGATGTGAAGTTCGAGGAGGAAGACAAGACATTGATGCTATTGAATTCCCTACATGCATCTCATACGTATGAAATTTTGTTACAACTTTAACACAGGGAAAATAAATCCTAAACTTGGAAGAGGTTACAAATGCTCTACTAGGTTTTCATAAGAGGAAGAAAGCCAACGATGAGATTTCACAAGGTGAAGGGCTTGTGGTGAAGGGTAACTAGGAACTTGGGAAGAAGCAAGTTCCAGAGCGGATTGAGAAATAATAAGTCTTGATCACAGTCTAGGAAGAAGAAAGACATATGGTATTTTAAGTGTGGGAAAAAGGGATACATAAAACTAGAGGAAAGGAAGAAGAGGAATGTAGAAAATCAAGAGGGTTCTTCAAAATTTGCGAATGTAGTGGAAGAAGGAGACTCAGAGAGCGGCGATGGTGATATGCTTTTTGTTTCGTCGGGTTCAGATCGCCTCATGGATTCTTGGATCCTAGATTCGGCATGCTTCTATCACATTACACCAAATAAATATTAGTTCAGTGCCTATATGTCAGTAAATTCGGGTTCTATTCTGATGGGAAATGAAGCTTCATGCAAAATTGTTGGAATAGGTAATATCATAATTAAAATGTTTGATAGTGTTGTGAGAACATTATGTGATGTTAGACATATACTAGGTCTATGAAAAAAAAATTAATTTTATTGGGCACTTTAGATTGTAACGGGTTTAGTTATAACTCTGAAAGTGGGGTAATGAAGGTATGTAAAGGCGTTTTAACAGTGATGAAGGGATAGAAATTAGCGGGAAATATCTATGTACTGCTAGTTACTACAATTGTAGGTGGAGCTGTAGCTGCAGATTTTGAGTTAAATAATATTGTTTTGTGGCATATGTGGTTAGGGCATATAAGTGAGTGTGGAATGATAGAGCTTAATAAGAGAGATCTTTTGAAGGGTGTCAAAACATGCAAGCTGAATTTCTACAAGTATTGTGTTCTTGGGAAACAGAACAGGGTGCAGTTCAAAACAGTCACATACAAAACGGAGGGGATTCTTGACTATATTTATTCAGATGTTTGGGGGTTGGTGAGGGTAGCATCATGGGGTGAACATATGTACTTCGTGAGTTTTAGCGATGATTACTCACAAAAGGTCTGGGTGTACTTCATGCACCATAAGTCAGAGAAATTTGCCAAGTTTAAATTTTGAAAAGTTGAGGTTGAAAATCAGATTAAGAGGAGAATTAAATGTCTCAAGTCAGACAATGGAACTGAGTACACTGATTCGACGTTGATGAAGTTGTGTGAGCAACATGGCATAAGGAGACATTTCATAGTACATAGGATACCACAACAAAATGGTGTGGTGGAAAGGATGAACCAAACTCTAGTTGAAAGAACTCAGTGTCTGAAGTTGAATACATGGCTTGCAAAGAACTTCTTAGGTAGAGGCAGTGAGTAAGGTGTGTTTCTTGGTTAACTAATCACCAAAGGCATCACTAGATGGAAAAGTTGTAGAGAAGGTATGGACAAGTAGTGCGGTAGACTACTCTGGTTTGACAGTGTTTGGATGTCCAACCTATGTGCACATTTCTAGTGAGAAGAGATCGAAACTTGATGCAATGTCTAGATGGTGCATTTTTTGGGGTATCATAAAAGGTGTGAAAGAGTTCAAGCTATGGGATCCAATGGAAAACAAGGTGGTGATTAGTAGAGATGTAGTTTTTGATGAAACCGTCATGGTGCAATGTATTTAGGAGGAAGAAGAAGAAAAACATGTGTCATAAAACTACAACAACAATGATCATGTGGTGCAGGTTGAGTTAGAGACTTAGGGCAAAGATGACATTATTCAGAATGCAAGGAGTTCTAGCTTGGGAGAAATCCATCATTTTGCTCTTTCACAATTAAATAATAACATTTAATAATAATTAAAAAGTAATATTTCTTATTTTCTTATGATATATTTTATATGTCTAGCCAATACTTCGATAAATCATCTAAACATGATCATCTCACAATTTACAAATTAGCATCTATTGAAGTTTGTTCATTAATATTATTTAAAATTAGTAAAAGTTTAGGGTAGTACATTTGTACAAAAAAAAAAAAATGAGAAAAATATAATGAAGGGTGTCCGATTCAAAAGGAAAATTATTTTTAAGGGGCAATTGTTACATTTACTGATAAGGTAAATGTTAAAAAAATGACAAAAAACGAGTTAATCTTGTAAAAATTAAAGAGAAGCATTCAACTATCATATATTAAATTACTATTATTATCGAATGATTCAACATGCTAAACAAAATTTACTTGTTTTATTAAGGGACCAACATGGAATATGAACCTTAACACTCATTATAATGTGATTGAAACTTACCAAATACAATTTTATTTAGAGACCAACTACACTTCGACATCCTATTTTCATGTTATAATTTTTTATGAATTCCCCCAATGCATGTAAGTGGCATCTTATTAATCGGTAACAATTTTACATTCTTTTTGAGGCTTGATTTAGATTGGGAAAATCGTACGGTTTTATGAAACCATGTGCTATGGCTTGATATCGTAGTCAACTACTCTGGCCCAAAGAGTAACTAGGACCAATTCAGTCATGCTTTCATGTTCCAAAACAAACAAAACAAATTATATAAAGAAAAATATAGAATAGATAAATGTCAAAATTTAGTTAATCAAAGGTAAAAGATTTCTTGGGTTATCAAATAGTACATAATGCATCACATAGTTTTCATTTCCCATCTCATGGAAAACCCTTTTCGCTTTGCTTAGCCCTAGCCCTTTTGAAAGAAGCTATTCAGGAATAGATGGAATGCTTTTTTACTTCAGGGATTTACGTGAGGGGGTAGGGATGACTATATTTTTGGGAGCAAATTCCAGACGTATATTCCTACTAATGTAATTTTCATTACAAATGGGCAAATATTCTTATCTGCTTATCTCAATTTGCTAAGTTGTCTCTTGTCTGCCCATGTATTCAGCAGCAGTTCAAAAGGTTGACCTATTCAGGAATCTCTATTGTTGACTTTATGAGTCCTATCTCGTTTTGATAATAACAAATCCAAAGTATCTCACTTGTGCATCTAGTGTTTGAACAGATAATTCTTTTAGAAGGCATGTAGAGTCGAGGTACAATGCAAGCCGTGAGCAATTAAAAGATTACTTAACCTGGCGTATGACATGGCAATGTGAAGAGCAAGAGTTGAAGACATTTAATTTGAATTTTAATTGCATTAAAAGGTTTGGTTTGTAATAATCATATCATGCATGATGTGGTTGAATGCTCAAACAAAGATCGTAGACTAGCCTTAGGGAACTAAAAATTTTTGGGAAAAACTTTTCATAAAATGCCATACTCAAACACCAAAGGATTGAAAATTTTTTGGATAAAAAAGAGGGCTAAAATCGTATTTTAACTAAGCCTAGCCGACCGACCCTCCTATGTGTTATGAGCCCCAGTTGACTGGCCTTCATATTTGGGCAATTTTACATAGCCCCGGCTAATTGGCCATTTTATAGATGAGAAAGCCCAACCATCTGGCCTTAGTAGTCGACCAGCTTATATAGCCCTAGTCGACCAGCCTTCAGAGCACATTAAAGCCCTGGACGACCGGCCTTCAAAGATCGGCCAACCGGATCATCAAGTCAGTAGACCATTTCTCGGTCTTTTGGGAATCGCCTTGGTCAAGCCAACCGACGCTGTGCCCAGCCGACTGGACCTCTCAGGATATTTGAAAAATGACTTAAGGTTAGCCAATCGGCGCAGCGGCTAGTCGACCGAATATTCGGGTTGCCCAATTTTTTAGTACTAAAACAGTATTAATTTTGTAACTAAACAATTTTAAAAATACCCAGTGTGTCTTAATGGTCAAAATTTTTAAGAATTATATATATAGCCCACTCATAAGCTTAATTAGCAACTTGATTAGGTTAAAAAATTCTCTCAAAATATTTTATGCTTAATTTTTTTATTCTCACACATACAAGCAAACTTCATTCTCTTTGTCTTATTCATTTGCAAAATCATCTTAGAAAGAGAGCATTAATTCATCTGCAACTTGAGGTTTGTTTGAATACTCATTCTTGTGGGCATTATACATTTCATTCAAAAGCTTTTACTCTCGCTCATTCATTCGCTTTTGAAATCATTTTTGAGAGTAAGCTTTGAGTTCTTCCTATATTATTTTTGTTGATAAATATTTTTGGGAAAACTCCTTATAGCTAGTGAGCCTTTGTGCATTTTCATTGCAAGGTTCAAAAGCTCATTTTGTGTTTATTGCAAAGTATATTTGTGAGCTAATCTCCAAACATTTCCTACACTTCATTTTTGAAAACCATATTTGGAGATATTAGTTGGGTCTTTAAGATCTTTGAAATACACTTAGTGAATATTTCATATTTGATTCAAAGATCATTTGCATAATCATTTGCTCACATTATTTCATAAATATATTTTTGAGAGATAAACTTCAAATACTCTATTGGGCATAAACTCCCATCATACAATAGTACATTGAGTTTAATATTGTACACATTTGCTTATTATAGAAGCACTTTATTTGTACACAAATTTTCATATCATTGTATTCGAGGCGTGACCTGAGGAGAAAGACATCATCCTATAAGGTGTACCGATTTGGCTCCGCCCGATTTAGTGAGCTAGGAGGGCACCATCCTGTAAGGTGTAATAGTTTGGCTCCACTCAGTAACTAAGTTAGGGAGACCCTGCCCTGTAAGTAGAGTTTGTAAATGGCGTCGCTCCACCCGGTAAGTGAGCTAGGGAGACTCTGCCCTATAAGGAGAGTTTGTAAACAGTGTCACTCCGCTCAGTTAAATGAGCATATAGTGAATCCTTAAGTGGGTTGGCTTGAGGCGAGGACGTAGACACGGTTTGCCGAACCTCGTAAAAACTGAGTGTCACTCTTTCCCTATACTTTTTACATTTCTGTATTTGCTTGTTTATCTATATATGTTGAGATTACTGCAGTTTCATTTAAATACTGATTTGTGGTTATTTGGGAAATACCGTAACTGTCATACTTGTTTAAATTATTTGAAAGTTCATATATCTGCTTGATTTGTGTTTGATTAGATAGATCCTCGGTTGTGTAATACTAGTTGTAATTTTAAATTGATCTAGGAATTTTAAAATCTCCAATTCTCCCCACCTCCCTCTTGAGATTACACCAAAAATCACATTTGGTATCAGAGTCTTGTTGCATTTAACTTAAACATTTTGTAAAAGATTGCAATGACACATGTTGGGGTAACCCCTTTTGGTAAGGGACAATCGTCCACATGTCCTCCAATTTTCGTTGGTGTTAACTACACCTTCTAGAAACAAAGGATGCACTTTTTTCTTCAAATTCTTGATTGAAAGGTGTGGAGGGTTGTCTCCAAAGGAGATTTCATCCCTATGAAAATTGTAGAAGAAAAGAGTGTACCTAAGACTGAAGATGAATTTACTGATGATGACATGAAGGGAGTTCAAGTAAGTGCCACTGCCATGAATGCTTTGTATTGTGCATTATATGTTAATGAATTTAATAGAGTCATGATTTGTACAACTGCTAAGGAAATATGAGAAAAATTAGAGGTTACATATGAGGGTACTAGGGATGTAAAGGATAATCGCATTGACATGTTAACTAGTGAATATGAGGCATTTAGGATAACCTCTAGTGAATTCATACAAAGCATGTACACTCAATTCACCCACATCACTAACTCATTACATGCTCTTGGTAAGACTTACCCCACTTATGAAATAATCAGGAAAGTTCTTAGGGGTCTACCACCTATCTGGGAAGCAAAAGCTACTGCCATAGCTAAAGGAAGGAACTTAAAGGCAATGACACTAGACGAGTTTATCAAATCGCTCATCACTACGAAATGGCAATAAATGAGAGAATATGTGAGTAGTACAAAGTAAAGAAAGTGACAGCTTTAAAAGCATCCACCAGCAGCTCTAGTGAAGATAGTGATCAGGAACCTGATGAAGACATGACACTGCTGACAAAGAAGTTCAGAAAGTTCTTTAAGAAGAATGAGAGATCATTTGGAAAGTTCCGAAGCTCAAAATTTGGAAAAGGAGAGTCGAGCATAAGAAAACAAAAAATAGATCCTCCCACTTGTTACAATTGTAATAAAACCAGGCATATTAGACCAGAATGCCCACTGCTATAGAAGGACTCGAAAAAGAAGAAGAGGTCAATGAAAGTCGGCACATCTTGGGATAGACATAGTACCAGGAGTTTAGACACTGAGTTCAATGACACTGAAGTCGCGAATTTGTGTTTAATGGCACACAGTGACCACGAGGTACATTCATCATGTTCTTTATCGTCTTATTATTCTAGTGATGATTCTGATGTTGATAGCATGCCTACATATAAAGAATTGCAGCTCGAGTATATTCGTGTTCATAAATTGCTTGATAAAATGACTAGGAAAAATGATGGTTTGAAAATAAAATATAAAGATTTGTCAAATGCTTTTGAAAAAGAAAAGAAATCTTATTCCTCTTTATTGAAAGAAAAAGATTTGAAAATTGCTAATCTTGAGAGAAAGATGGAGGATAACTCCAAAATTATTTATAAATTCATGGAGGGTCAAAACAACTTTGAAAAACTCCTTAGGGCCCAAAGAAACTCTCTAAACAAAGAAGGCCTTGGTTTTAATGGACAAGAAAATAGGAGACAGAAAAATCATTATATGAAATATTTTGTACGAGAATCTAAATTGTATATCCCATCTAAAGACTCCTATAGGCATACAATATGGCAAGACACCAATCTCTAAAACTCCGTACCGGATGGCTCCAGCAGAACTTTAGGAGTTAAAGGAGCAGTTGCAGGAATTGCTAGACAGGGGATTCATTCGACCCAGTGTTTCGCCCTGGGGAGCTCCAGTATTATTAGTGAAGAAGAAGGACGGGTCGATGCTTATGTGCATTGATTACCATGAGATCAACAAAGTGACGGTGAAGAACCGTTACCCTTTGCCTCGTATAGATGATTTATTTGATCAGCTGCAGGGAACACAGGTCTTTTCGAAGATCAACCTACGGTCAGGGTATCATTAGGTGAAGGTTAGATCTGGAGATGTAGCAAAGACTGCTTTTCGAACCAGATACGACCACTATGAATTCTTGGTTATGCCATTCGGGTTGACCAATGCACTGCCAATGTTCATGGATCTAATGAACAGGGTTTTCCATGAGTACCTAGATCGATTCGTAGTGGTATTCATTGATGACATTCTGGTATATTCGAAGAGTTCGGAAGAGCATGAGTACCATTTGAGGTTAGTGCTACAGAGGTTGCGAGAGAAGAAGCTATATGCTAAGCTGAAGAAGTGTGAGTTTTGGCTAAATCAGGTCGCGTTCTTAAGCCATGTGGTGTCTGAGGGTGGTATCTTTATTGATCCTAGCAAGATCGAAGCTGTGGTCGACTGGGCTAGACCGAAGAGTGTGTAGGTGGTTCAGAGTTTTCTCGGACTGGTGGGTTACTATCGTCGGTTCGTGGAGGGATTTTCTAAATTGTCTGGACCTCTAACATGGTTGACTAAGAAGGGGGTAAGGTATGACTGGACTAGTGATTGCGATCAGTGTTTTCTCGAGTTGAAGCACCGGCTGGTTACTACTCTGGTGTTGACCATTCCTTTAGGGGATGGGGACTTTGTGATTTATAGTGACGCGTCTCTGAAAGGTTTGGGATGTGTGCTTATACAACAGGGTAAAGTGGTAGCTTATGCTTCTCGGCAACTTAAGGAGTATGAGAAAAATTACCCTACGCATGACTTAGAGTTAGCTACTATTGTTTATGCCTTAAAGATCTGGCGACACTACCTGTATGGTGTACAATGTGAGATCTTCACTGATCATAAGAGCCTCAAGTATTTCTTCACGCAGAAAGAACTGAATATAAGGCAGAGGCGGTGGCTAGAATTGATTAAGGACTACGATTGTACGATCAGCTATCACCCAAGAAAGGCTAATATGGTAGCAGATGCGTTGAGTCAGAAGTCAGAACATGCAGTAGTATCTACAGTTGTAGCTCAGCATTATATCAGACGAGATTTGGAAAGCCTTAGTGTAGAGTTAATGTCTGGTGATCATCAAGCTTTCATTGCCAGCTTGGTAATCCAACCGACTTTGTTTGAGCGTATTAAAGCTACGCAGGCCAGTGATGCAGAGTTAGCAGAGATTGAGGGGAAAGTACAGTAGGGTTTGGCTACGAATTTTAACATCTCTGATAGAGGTGTATTGAAGTTTGGGACCAGGTTGTGTGTTCCAAGTGACGATGAGATTAGAAGGATGATTCTGGAGGAAGCGCATCGTTCTTTGTATACGATACATCTAGGTAGTACAAAGATGTATCGAGATTTGCGTGAGTCCTTCTGGTGGAGTGGTATGAAGAGGGATATTGCCCGGTTTGTGGAGCAGTGTCTGACGTGTCAGCAGGTGAAAGCTGAACATCAGAGGCCGGCAGGGCCGTTGCAGCCTTTGCCTATTCTGGTATGGAAATGGGAATATATTTCCATGGACTTTGTTACCGGATTACCGACAGCGCTTCACGAGCAGAATGTTATTTGGGTAATTGTGGACAGGTTGACAAAATATGCTCACTTCATACCGATGAAGGTTAACTACTCTTTGAGTAGGCTAGCAGAGTTGTATGAGCATGAGATTGTGAGAATGCACGGAGTTCCAGTGTCCATTGTTTCAGATCGGGACGCGAGGTTTACTTCTCGATTTTGGAAGAGCTTGTAGGAGGCATTGGGGACGAAGCTTACTTTTAGTACAGCGTTCCACCCCCAGACTGATGGACAGTCGAAGAGGACGATACAGATCTTGGAGGATATGTTACGGGCTAGTGTATTAGACTTCGGTGGTAGTTGGATTTAGTTTCTACCACTAGTGGAGTTTACCTATAATAACAGCTTCCAGGCTAGTATAAGGATGGCACCGTTTGAGGCTTTGTATGGTCGAAGGTGTCGGTCTCCTTTGTATTGGGATGAGGTGGGCGAACGTCAGGTTTTAGGACCTGAACTTGTGCAGTAGGCGTCTGAGAAGGTGGGTTTGATCCGAGAGAGGATTAGATCAGCTCAGAGTCGGCAAAAGAGTTACGCGGATATTCGCCGCCGTGAACTAGAGTTCGAAGTAGGAGGTAAGGTATTTCTGCGAATCGCTCCGATGAAGGGAGTGATGAGATTCGACAGGAAGGGCAAGTTGAGCTCGAGGTATATTAGACCATTTGAGGTACTTGAGCGAGTGGGTCCGGTAGCCTACAGAGTAGCATTACCTCCAGCACTTTCGAGGGTCTATGATGTGTTTCACGTATCCATGCTGAGAAGGTACGTTTTGGATCCATCTCATGTTATCAGTTACGATTAGCTGGAAATTGGGGATACTTTAGCATATGAGGAGATACCTATTCAGGTTCTGGACCGTAAAGTTCAGAAGCTTCGTACCAAAGAGATACTGTTAGTGAAAGTATTGTGGCGAAACCACGAGGTAAAGGAGGCTTCTTGGGAACTAGAAACGGAGATATGCCTGAAGTATCCACAGCTGTTTGAGTAGTATTTTGATAGCAGGGTAGTATGAGTATGTATGTATGTAATCCTCTGTTATCGTATTGTATTCAGTGGTTAGTCTCATGGAGAGTCCTGTAGTATTGTGAGCTCCTAAGACCATGTATGTATGTGACCACGGTATTTTCCTCCGCCATAAGTGAGGGAATATATGTATGTATTGTAATGGGGCTGCATATAAATGATCGTCGTATTCGTAGAGTATGTATGTATTGTAACAGCTGGGTATCATGGCCACCATATTCTCTAGAGTGTGTATGTACGTATTGTAACGAGGCTGCGTATAAATGGCCACCGTGTCGTCTAGAGAATGTATGTATGGACGGTGACCGCTTGGTATCAATATGTATGTATTGTGACAGCTTGTTACGTATGTGTCTGTCATGAAAGTTTGGTTTCGCATTAGAGTGAGTATGTATGTAGTAGTATGAATGTGTTGTAATGAGAGATTTCAAATTTCGAGGATGAATTTTTTGTAAGGAGGGGAGATTGTAAGAACCCGAAAAATATAAAGAGATTTCTGTAGATTTCGTCGATGAAGCCAGATTTTGTCGATGAAGGCAGTAGACTTTTCGTCGACAAAATTTAGAGGTTCGTCGACGAGGCTGCTGACATCCGCGACGAAATTCTTGATTTTTCATTGACGAAGGTACTTTTCGTTGACGAAAACCGAGCAGGTCAAAGGTATCACGAGGATCGTGGAGGGATTCTCTACAACTTCTGTGGATCGGAATCTCGGTTCGAGCAATTTCGTGTTTCGGGCCAAAATCGAGGTAAGGCTCGGTTTTCATTTCTGATTCGGTATATGTGTAGTAGTATGGATCGTAAGCATGTTTAGTATTGTGGTTTGTAGATTTCGGAGTCTCGGTTCGTAGTTTTGAGGGTCGTAGAGTTCGTGATTTGGTTTCGAGTTGAGGTAAGGGGATTCTGTTTATATCAGTTCATTTTCAAAATCAGGATCGGTAGGCTTGTAGGTTACGATCGTATGTATGTTTTGACTACTTATTTGGGGAAATCTATCAGGTGAAAACACGAGATTTTCGGGTTATAGTTTTCAAAAAATTTGGGGATTTCGGGTATCATCTCTTATTTGATTGGAAAATTGTTTATGTTATTTAAACTGTATTATTGAGGTGACCGTAATCCATATTTGTATAAACTGTATACTTGAAATTGTAAACGATATGATTTTCCATAAACCAAATAAGTGTGGTATGTGTGTATACTTGTATGTTGTTCCAGATATTTGTGAAAAACAGCTATGTGGCGGCTTATTACCGTACGCTGAAATGTATAGGGACGTGAGTTCCAAAGTGATTCCAGGTTTTATGGAAAGGCTAGGGGCAGCTAACTACCGTACGCCGAAACGGCTAGGGGCGGCTAACTACAGTACGCCGTAATAGTTAGGGGTGGCTAACTACCGTACGTTGTAACATCTAGGGGCGGCTAACTACCGTACGCTGTGCCTTGTAACAGTTAACTACCGTGGGCAAGAGTGGCCGGCTCTATATCCGGGGTGCGAAATATCACCAGTATGTTTTGGTTGGTCACCGAATGTAGCAACGGACCACAGTGGGCCTAGGTTGACACAGCGTAGTTTGCACATGGAAACGTAATTGGAGTTAGACCAGGTGACCTTGTGTAGTTGCATGTGTAGCAATGGATTCACTATTGGGCCTGTGTCGGAAACCTTCATAGTTTAATGTGTTGGAACGTAACCGCTGTGAGACTAGGTGACTTGTGCAGTTGTGAGTAGTGTGACGACACTGATCATATGTATGTATGTATGTATTTGAGTATCGTATAAACTAGAATGGTTTTGTGAAAATACTGGGACAGTATGGAATTGTATGGGAATGTATGGAACTTGTTTTGAAACTGTACGTATGTGTTTCAAACTGTATCGTATGTATGTGTTATGAAGTATGAAAATGACACTGATATGCCACACACTGATATAACCTGTTTTCTCCCTTATTGAGAGGTGTCTCACCCCGAATATATACAAATGTTTTTCAGGTCCTTCGGGTAGCCGAAACTAGCATCTTAGCATCCGGAAGCGAGGTGTGTGTTTAGCTACTGTTAGTACCTGATAGGTACGAATTTTGTAATCACGTTGTCCTGATGGATTTTGTAGACACCCGTGGTATGTATAGTATTTGTAGGTATGTTTAACCTTGTATGGGATAGACTCTGGTATGGTACAGTTTGATGTAAAGAAAGATCGTATTCCGCTGCGTATGTTGATGAGTATGGACATGTGTATGTATGTATATAGGGCATCCGTTACCCCACGGGGATGGACCCTTTTGTATATAGTAACATGTATGTTTTATAATGATACAGAGACAGGTTAGGTTACTTAATTTACCCTTGGGTCCCATTTCAGGGTTCGGGGCGTGACAGAATAGACACTGTTTGTACACGTAAATAAGTACATATGCATAAAATAATGTTTTGACAAACATAATTTATAGAAATACATAGTAAGATAATAATATAGGTATCATATGTGGGGCCTACAAGACTATGTAGGGCCCACATGAGTCCCGGAGTTATGTAGGGCTCATAAAACTGTATAAGGACAATTGAAGTTACGTAGGACCCACTTGGGTCTCGAAATTGTGTAGGGCCCACAAGACCAGGTGGGGCCCACATGAGTTTTCAAAATTCAAATTTAATTCTTTTTTAAAAATAAATAAATACTAAAACGTAGCTTAAAAGTAATAATAATGATTTAAAATAATAAAATAATAAAATAATTAATTGACTAATTAATTAATTAATTAAGTAATTAATTAAAAATTTATTTAATGGGAATAGTGGCAAACACTCCCACATGGCCTCCATCCTCATCCCATACTCAACCCATACCTTGTCCATTCCTTGCCCATTCTTTAATTTTTAAAAAAATTAAAATTTCACCCCTCTCCCCACACTTTTACGAATTCCACTTCTTCCCCAAAATTTTCCTATAAAGAGGAAACTCTCAACCTTCATTTTTTACAAAAAATTTCAAAGGAAGAGAAGAATTAATGAGTGAAAGAATTAGTGGTGGAAAGAGAATTTTTGAATAAGTTCTCACTAACCCACTCTTTCCGATCTCATTTCTTAGAGATAGTTACTGTATTTGTAGTACAAGATAAAAGAAGAGGTAAATAAATTTGATTATATTAGTTTTTTTTTATTTAAAATTCATACCCGAGTTTATTTTGTAAGTAAATTTTAATTATGTTAGTTAGTTCCATAAAATTTCCATGAGTTTATTTTTATGTATATTTAATTATACCAGTTCCATCTTTAATATACTTGCATTTATTTTTGGGTTAAGAAATGTTCTAATCCCCTCGGGTAAATTTTCAACATTTCTTTCTATTAAAAAAAATTATATATATTTTTAACACAAAAATTGTGTGGCATGAGTTTATTTCTGCGTTACATTTTTTTTATGAAAATATGAGTAAAGATGAGATTTTCACAATATTATTTTAAATTGTATAAATTATAATAAAATGATTTTAAAACCCCTTATAACAACGAAAGTTCAAAGTTACAGATGCTCAATACCGCAGCTTAAAACTTAAACGGATTAGAGTGCACCCACACTGTTTACAGAGTAGTTATTTATGTTAGTGGATTTCTCTTAAGTGCACACTTAGTTTCGGACCAGGACTTAATAAGAAAAATCTCACTTAATGTTTATGTACGTTGATATAGTTTGGTCGGCCAGCTAACTAAGTCCAATTTTCAAGCCGCACAACCTAGTCATGGGGGTAAACATGACTTACAGCAAATAGGCCTAAGGGTGGTTTTTACAATATATGTTTATACATATTTAATTACGTGTACAAAATTATTGATAATTTGAAGGAAAAGTATAAGTTTACATGAAAAAGATCATTCTTGTGCTTAAATGACGATCTAAAGAAAACGTATAAAGAAAAGTATATTTATGTTTATCATTAAATATTTTTACAGTTTTAAAGTTAAAAGTTTAATTTAACAGTTATAGTATATGATTATAAAATTTTACTGTTGTAATTGATGACAAAAGTTTTATGCAGAAATTTTTAAATTTATATTTATTCTAAAAGCAGCTTTAAAGTTATAGTATTAAATATTGTTTTACGAAATTTTTAAAAAGCTCATTTTGGTCACACACTAATAATAATTTTATTTACTTACTGAGCGTCGTCTCACTCCAATCATATTTTTATTTCAGATAATTCTGAAAGGCATGTCGAAAATCAGGCTTAGCAAGCATGCGTGTGGGGATAGAAAAATAAAGATTGATTAGAAATATTAGTATGATGTCAGATATTTGTGCTTGTGTAATTTTTCTTCTTTTGAAATAAATGATTGTAATATAGATAATTATAGCTTTGGTTTAATAATAATTGAGTTTATTTACTTCCACTGTAAATCAATAGTAAAAAGTAAATATCTCAGACCCTTCGGGGTTGGGGTATTACAGTTCTTCTATGCATATATGTGTATTTACTTGTACAGAGATATTATCTTATACAAAGTATAATATGAAAGGAAAGTATGCATTTTGAGATATACTTATATATACGTGTATACAATTTTATATGATTTCATAGTAAAAGAAAAAGTAAATTATAGTTGCATATTTGAAACACTAAAACTCATATTTCCAAACACTATCAATAATCTATTCCCACTTACTGAGAGGTGTCTCACCCCAGAATTTAAACATTTCAGGAAATCCAGACAGACGAGTGGAGCAAGCTCCGAGGTAGAGGAGGTTGTAGTACTGTCCTAGTTTCATGGTAAATGTTTAAGTTGGAGGATATGTTTTGTGTAGTCCCTAGGATGTTTTATGAATTTTGGGCATGTATATGTATAATTATGGAGATAGTAGAACTCTGGTATTGTATATAAGGTTCATGTATATTATGTTTTCGATTGCATAGATAGTATGTACTTATGGACAGGTATATCACCAATACCCCACTTTGGGTTTGGGTTGACTTTATTGATATTTTGTGGTATCAGAGCCTAGGTTGTTAGGTTCTGTAGACTTTAGTGCACAACAAAAAGTTATACCAGAGCATAGGAACAGATCTTGATAAGGATAGGAAATAGGTAGATCATGATTTCCGCAAGTCATTGTTGGAGGTTAAGGTGAGAATTTAGGGTTTTGTCTCACTGCTTGGAGGTTAAATAAGTCATTGGAACTGCCAATCAGGAATTCTGCTTCTAAATTCTTCAGGCGACTAAACCTTGAAGTTCAGGCGAATGAAGTCACCCTGAACCTTTAGTTTTTTTTTATAATTTTTATCACTTACTCATATCAATTATGGGAATATTGTTGTGCTAACATAGAACTTACATTCTTGAATTTTTGAAATAATATCTTTTTAGCATATAACTTGATTCCTTTGTGAAAGAACAATTGAGATTTAATTTCTCAACAAACTATACACCTTTTCAAAATCCTTTAAACATGTGAGTCATAATCTAGTTCATAATGTTTACATTTGGTTGATTAAATTCTTAATAAGTGTTTACGGTGTATTTGCTTGCTTAAGGGTTAGCAATAGGACTAGGCCACCTTTACCCATCCTACATCACTTTGACATGTCACGAACCTCATCATCTATCCTTGGGCACTGAGCGGTAGACAATTTAAAATTATTTGCTAATGGTGTACTTATTGTTTTTGCATTAACCATACTAAACCTCTCCAACACATTCTCCACATAGCTACCCTAAGATAACCACAATCTCCCTACAGTTTTGTCCGTGCGAATCTCCGTTCTAAAAATCTTCTTGGTCGCACTCAAATCCTTCATGTCAAACTCTTTACTCAACAGAATTTTCAACTAATTTACCTTAATCATATCTTTCACAGCAATCAACATGTCATCAATATAAAGCAACGTAAAAATGAGTGAACCATCCTCAAAACTCTTCACATAAACGTAACAATCATACTCACATCTCTTGTAGCCTATCCAAATTATGTAGGAGTCAAAACGTTTGTATCACTGCCTTAGAGATTGTTTCAACCCGTAAAGTGATCTCTTCATTTTACAAACCAAGTGCTCCTGTCCAAGTTTACTAAACCCTTATTGTTGTACCATGTAAATCAGCTCCTCCAAATCACCATGGAGAAACATTGTCTTTACATTCATTTGCTCCAACTGCATATCAAAATGTGCCACCAATACAAACACTACCCTAATGGAAGTGTGCCTGACCACAGGGGAGAAGATCTCATCATAATCAACTTCTTTCCTATGAGAGTAACCCTTTTCTACTAACCAAACCTTGAACTTCTCTCCTTCTTTTTCTGATATCACTTCTTTCTACCTATACACCCACTTGCTTCCTATCGTTGTCTTTTCTTCTAGAAGCTCCACCAACTCCCACGTCTGGCTCTTATGCAAAGACTTTATCTCCTCCACCATTGCACCCATCCATCTACTTTTCTCCTGGCTATGCACAACCTCTTGAAAAGTAGTAGGATCCTTGCTAGTAGAAATGAGTACAAAAGACACCAGATCCTTAAATCCATACCTGGGCGGTGGCCTGATAATGCATCTGGGCCTGTATCTACATATTGTGATCTTGTTGTTCTTCCAAGCTAGAACTCTCAACATTCTGCACACTATTATCATTGACATGAGTCTCTAACTCCACTTGCACCACATACTCGTTTCTGCTACAGTTTTCTGGCACCTATTTCTCTTCATCTTCTTCCTGAGTATGCTGCACCATGACTTTCTCATCGAAAACCACATCTCTACTGATCACCACCTTGTCAACCATTGGATCTTACATCTTGAACCCTTTCACACATTTCTGATACCCTAGAAAAATGCACCATCTAGACTTTGCATCAAGTTTCAATCTTTCCTCACTAGAAACGTGCACATAGGCACGATATCCAAACACTCTTAAACCAGAGTAGTCTACCACAATACTTGTCCACACCTCCTCTGTAACTTTCTCATCTAGTTATGCCCTTGGTGATTGACTAACCAAGAAACATGTCATATTCACTGCTTCTGCCCATAAGTTCCTTACAAGTCATGCATTCAATATAAGACACTAAGCCTTTTCAGCTAGAGTTTGGTTCATCCTTTCCACCACAGCATTTTGTTGTGGTGTGTTGCGTACTATGAAGTGTCTCCTTATGCCATGCTACTTGTAAAACTCCTTGAACCTTGAATCAACGTACTCGGTTCTATTTTTTGACTTGAGGCACTTAATCTTTCTCTCGATCTGGTTTTCCACCTTAGCTTTCTACAATTTAAACCTCACAAACATCTTTGACTTGTGTCGTATGAAGTACAACCAAACCTTCCATGATTAATCATTGATGAAACTCACACAATACATATGCCCACCCCGTGATGCAACCCTCACTAGTCCCCAAACATCTGAATGAACGTAGTCAAAGATACCCCCTGCCTTGTGTGTGGCTATTTTGAACTGCACCCTGTTTTATTTCCCAAGAAAACAATACTTACAGAAATTTGGCTTGCACATTGTGACACCCTTCATCCTCTTATGAAGCTCCATCATTCCACGCTCACTCATATGCCCTAATTGTATATGCCACAAAACAGTATTATCTGACTCATATTTTGCAGCTGCAACTCCACCTACAACTGTGGCACCCAGCAACTAATTTTTGTCTCTTCATCACCACTAATACGCCTTTACACACCTTTATTTCCCCACTTACAAACTTGTAAGTACACTTGTTATAATCTAAAGTGCCCAATGAAATTAGATTCTTTTGTAGATCTGGTATATGCCTTACATCACATAATGTTTTCACAACACTATCAAACATTTTAATTTTGACATTTTCTACTCCAACAATTTTGCATGAAGCGTCATTTCCCATTAGAGCAAAACCAAAATTTACTAACATAAAGGTGTTGAACCAATTTTTATTTGGTGTCATGTGATAAGAGCATGCCGAATCTAGGATCCCAGAATCTGTAAGGCGATCTAAACCCGATTAAACAGAAAGCATATTACCATCACTACTCCCTGAGTCCTTCTTCCACTACATTCATCAATTTTGACGAACCCTGTTTATTTTCTGCATTACCCTTCCTCATTTCCATGCACTCTGATTTTATGTGCCCCTTTTTTCCACACTTAAAACAATGTATGTGCTTCTTCTTCATAGATTGAGACCAAGATTTGTTGCTACTCGATCCACTCCAGAACTTGCTTCTCCCACGTTCCTAGTTACCTTTCACCACAAGTCCTTCACCTTGTGAAATATCATCACTGGCTTTCTTCCTCAAATGAAAATCTAGTAAAGCACTTGTAACCTCTTCCAAATTCAAGGCTTCTTTTCCCCATGTTAGAGTAGCAACTAAATTTTCATACGTATGAGATGCAGGTAGGGAATTCAGTAGCATCAACGTCTTGTCTTTTTCCTTGAACTTCACATTAACTCGTATCAAATCACTAATTATTTGATTGAATACATTGATGTGTTGGTTCAAATCCGGACCCTCCGCCATCTTAAGCCAATACAATTTCTGCTTAAGATACAACTTGTTTGTTAAAGATTTGGACATATACTGACTTTCTAGTTTCTTCCAAACTGCCATCGAAAATTCCTCATCCATGACGTGATACAAAACTTCATCGGCCAGACAAAGTCGGATAGTCACCACAACCCTTGGTTTTAACTCTTTCCAACTTGTTTTGTCAATGCCTTCCGATTGACTTTCGTATAATGCCTTCACCATATTTATTGCACTAATAGATCCTTACCCCTTCTCTACCATAGTATGAAATTTCCCGTTCCATTGAACTTGAAAACATCGAACTTTGCAGAAGAAATTCCAAAAGTCATTGTAACCACTTGCTATGATACCAATTTGTTGTGCAAATTAACGCGCAATGAAAAATTGAATCACACAATGCAAGAACCAACGATGAAATATACCGAAAACACAATCACGCAAACTATATGAAGTAATAAAACAATGACACGAAGAATTACTTGGTTCGGCAATGCCTACATTCACGAGAGCAAACGACTATAAATTTTCACTATCTTGTGTCCAAAGACTTGAGAGTTGCAACATACAACATGCATACATAACCCTCTTGAAGGTTTTCCCTCGAAACCCAACCTATTCAACTTTCCAATTCAAAATTCGAAAACCAGCGCTGAGTAACCACAAAAAATCATCGACAGTTTCAAACATATATCGATGGTTTAATGCCAAGACCAAACAGTCGATCTAACACTGCAAAATCGTCGACTTTATCTTCTGCACCTGAACAAAACTGTTGACGGTTTCAAGCAAACCATCGATGTTTTAGTCCTGCAAGTCAACTTCTCAGTTTTCTACCATGTTTTCTTTTCATTTTTATTTTTAAAATATGGATGGGTTATGTTGAATTTGTTTTGTTTTATTTATTTTGCTTGAGGTTTTGGGTGTTGCACCTCTAAGCAGCCACGCAGCGCAAGCATCAGTACAAGATCGGACAATATCAGCTAATAACAGCATCCTAGGCTCTTCAGGTTGTTGATATCACGGATGTTTGGGAGTTGTATTTTATGTCATACTCTTGTTGGTTGTTTGTCCACATAGCATATTTTGTCCTCTATCTAGTTATTTCATTAATGTCTTTGGTGGGGCAATCACTGAAGTTTGTCTTTTCTATGATTTTGAAAATATCAATTAACACAAGGTTTGCAATTGGTATTACTAGTATTATTTTCAGTAATAATAACAATGTTGCAGGTGATGGTCAGCAGTTACTGCTTTAAGGCATTATATGCTCACCTTCTTACATCTCATGTATTTTTTTTCTCAAAATTTTTTTATTTTGTTCTTGCATGTGTAATTAATATGCATGTTGTTTTTCCCCCCTGATTGTCTTCTATTTTGCACACTGATGGTAAATATTGAGTATGATTTCAAATTGTATCCATCCTGGTTGCACATTCCTAGATATTTTTTCAATTCAATTATACCATGACCTGATTTAAGCGTAGCGGATAAATTTACTCTTGCTGCGTTTGGAAATATGGATTTTGGACCATAGATTTGGATTTGGGCGGGTTTGAACAAAGGTCAATATAATTTTATATTACCTCTCAGTCAAATCCAAGGCCACTTCAACATAGGGTTAAGATTTTGCAAATTAAGTTCACTCACTACTGATTCAAGCTTTCAACAGCTAACAATAGGGCTATACTTGTCAAATTATAGATGATTTGAGAAAAAATACATCTCAACTAAAAGTACAAAGTACTTGACTATATTTATACAAGGCAAGAAAGCTTAACTAACTATGATAACTAACTATAACTATAATAACTAACTTATCTTCTCCACTTCCAGTTTAACATGTGTAGCCTTAGATTTTAACTCCATTTGTTCAATGTGTGAGGCAATATTCCAACACCCCCCCCCCCCTTCAAGATGAATATGGATATTGAGAATGTTCATTTTGAAAAGATTATGATGAAATGGAAGAGAGTCGAGAGGCTTTGTGAAAATATCTACCAATTGTAATCGTGAAGGAACATTGAAGAGCTTGATGATGTGTTGTTGCAGCTTTTCTCCAATAAGATGATAGTTTATCTATATGTGCTTTGTTCTCTTGTGTTGGACTGGATTGGTTACAATAGACAAGGCTAATTTACTGTTTGTGTAAACCAAAGCTGGTTGCTAATGGTTGATATTGAGGTTATGTAATGTATAAATGAGCCATAGAATTTCACAAGTTGTTGAAGCAAGGGCCCTATATTCTGCCTCAGCAGAAGATCTGTTGATAGTAGCTTGCTTTTTACTCTTCCAAGAAATTAATGAATCACCCAAGAAGATGGCAAATCTAGTTACACTCCTTCGAGTGTCAATACACCCAACCCAATCACTGTCTGAGAAAGCCTTCATCTGCAAATATGATGAAGCTAGAAAGAATAAGCCTTGGCCAAGGGTTGCTTTTAGATACCTAAAAACTCGAATGGCTGCTTGGTAATGACTAACAGCTGGTTAAGCTAAAAACTGACTGAGAACTTTGACTGAATAGGCAAGATCAGGTCGAGTTAATGTTAAATATAACAACCTCCCAACTAATCTTCTATAGGCTAAAGGATCTTCATACAAATTAGAAATTGAAGTAGTGAGCTTTAAATTTGAATCCATTGGAAAAGCTGCAGGTCTTGCACCAAGAACTCCAGCTTGTTCAAGTATGTCTAGAACAAACTTCTGTTGACAAATTGATATACCAGTTTTAGATCTTGCTACCTCCAAACCGAGAAAATATTTGAGTTCCCCCAAATCTTTAATTGTAAACTTATCATGTAGAAAAGTTTTAAGCAATTGTATTTCAAGCAAGTTGTTATTGTCTAAAAGAATGTCATCTACATAGACTAATAAAGCTATGAAGGATGACTCATATTTCTTTATAAACAAAGAACAATCAGAGCTACTTTGAGTAAAACCATAAGCAAGCAATGTTGTGGATAGTTCAGCAAACCATTGCCTAGTTGCTTGTTTCAAACCATATAGACTCTTCAAAAGTTTACAAAATCTATTTTCTCCTTTGACAACCAAACCAGGGGGCAACTCCATATAAAATTTTTCATATAAGTCACCATGTAAAAATGCATTATTGACATCTAATTGGTGAAGATGCCAATTTTTAATAGCAACTACAGCAAACGGTAGCCGAATGGAAGTAAACTTTACTACTGGAGAAAAAGTGTCAAAGAAATCCAATCCTTCTTGTTGAGTGTAGCCTTTAGCTACCAATCTAGCCTTGTGTCTTTCTATAGTTCCATATGCCTTATACTTAATTCGAAATACCCACTTACAACTTATGGTATGTTTATTAAGAGGAAGAGTAACAAGTTCCCAAGTCTTATTTAACTCTGATGCATTTATTTCATTTTGCATTGCAGCTTGCCATTTAGGAATTTTAACAGCCAATTTGTAACTTTTGGGTTGAGTGGAAGTTGAAAGCGATACTAGAAAAGCTTTATGAGAAGTAGACAATCGATTTGCAGAAAGAAAATCATATATAGGATATAAAATACCTTTATTAGGAGAGCAATCAACAATAGCAGATGAGTGAGTTGCACATGGAACCTATGAAACAATACCACAATAATAATTCTGCAAGTAATTTGGCATTCATTTAATTCTTGAAGATTTTCTAAGTTGTGGTGAGGCAATATTTGGAACAGGGTCATTGTTCAAAGGTGGTTGATTGTTTATGAGATTCTGACCTGAGAAGAGGTGTTGGTTTGATGGTGAATGTTGATCAGGAAAAAAAATTAGAAGAATGAAAATAAAAATCTAAATTAGAATTTGTTGAAGGAAATAAGAAGGTATGTATTTCAAGATTGGATGGAAAAGCCTTGAAAGGAAAGACATTTTCAGAAAAGACTACATTTCTTAATGTGAATACCTTATTTGTATTAAGGTCCATTAATTTGTAGCCTTTTATGTCAGAAGGGTAACCCAAGAATAGACATTTGGTAGCTCTCGAGTCAAATTTATGTCTATGATTAGTGAGTGTTGATGCAAAACAAAGATAGCCAAACACTTTGAGGTGAGAAAGATTAGGTGGTTTTTCAAATAGCATTTTGAATGGTGGTTTTTTGTTGAGAAGAGGAGTAGGAATTTTGTTTATAATGTGTGTTGTAGTTAACACACAGTCACTCCAAAAAATTAAAGGCAAGTTTGCTTGAAATATTTAGGCCCTGACAGTGTTTAAAAAATGTTGATGTTTCCTTTCCACAATTCCATTTTGTTGTGGAGTTTCCACATAACTTCTTTGATGTATAATGCATGTTGACCTTATGGGTCATTCCTAGTTTTGATAATGACAAATACTTTGGTATTTAATGGTTGCCAAATTTTTGTGCACTGTTTATATTTCGGCAATTTATATTTCTGCACGTATATGTTATAATCTGAATGTTGCATATGATTTAATTTCCACGTTATACTTATCTGCGCATATTGGAACTACATAGACAGACCCTAGGTATGTGTAATACTGGTTGTTGGATTAGTTGAACTTAGGATAAAATTTTAAAATTTCAATTCACCCCCCTCTTGGGAATACACCAAAGCTAACAATTGGTATCAGAGTCTCATTGCACTAGGCTTAACAGCTTTTGTAAAAAATCGCAATGACTCACATTAGTGTATCCCCATTCGGCGAGGGACAGTCACCTTCTAGGCCTCCTGTATTTTGTGGTGTCGATTACACCACCTGAAAAATTAGAATGAGCGTATTTATAAAATCAATGAATTGGATGGCCTAGTGGGTGATTGTTAATGGGATTCGTATGTCCTTGAATGAAAATGATATTAGGTTAATGCATGCGAATTCATATGCCATGGACATGTTATAACTTGCATTAGATTCTGATATTATTGTTGAGTTTGTGGCATGTTGGACTGCAAAGGATATCTAGGATGAACTCAAAAGGAAATATGGAGAAGCCCAGGAGAATGAGACCACCACTCAGGAAGTGGTAAATAATAGGGCAATTGCATTAACAGACAGAGAGATATATGTTCATATCTCAACCTTTGTAGATGATTCTGTTGTTGAATGCTATGATATGTCAAATTATGAATCATCTATTGAATTTCATAATAACTCTGTCAATAATGCATGTGATGATTCTTTTGCTGAAGTCTATGATATATCATATGTTGAATCATTAGTTGCCTCTAATGATTGCTTTAATGGTAATGCATGTACTGATGGTTCTTGTGCTGAATGTCGTATTGTATCATGTGTTGAATTATTTGTTGAATCTTGTGATGATATTGTTAATGCCACATGCAATGATTCATGTAATAACTGTGATATATCTTATAATGAATCATCGACTATTTCTGATGATGGTACTGTATGCATTGATTCATATGATATTTATAGTGATAAATCTTATATTGAATCATGTAATGAGTTTTATTATGAAAGCATGTCATTGAATAGACAACTAGAAAATGATTCATTTAAAATTCATAAGTCTTTAGTTAGAATGTCTTATCATAAAACTATTCTGAAAAATTGAAACAAAAAAATGGGAAAACAATTAATAGAATTGAAAGCTTACCATGCCACTTTAGAAAAGAAAAAAATGGTGAAGATATTTCATCTGTTTGGAGAGAAAAACAGAAGATCATTCTAAAGTGTCGCTTAAGGCTAAAAGTGAGAAGATCAATCAAAATAAACCCTTGGGAATTAAAAGAAATAAATTTTTGAAAAAGGGTTCATATTTTAAAACTCACTGTCACATGAATGCCTCATTGTGCAAAAATAGAATAAATAAGCATAGCCCTTCACGAAAATCTAAAAGTTGCTTATGCCAAAAAATGAAATTGCACATTCAATCTACTTGTCAATCTAGAAAGGCCAGAGTCATAAATAAGGAAATGGAATGGGTAATCATGAAAGCAAACCCCATAGGACTTGAGAAAGAGTGGGATCAAATAAAAATTAAACATTCGTTTTAAAGTCTCCCTTAGTTCCTAGGTTTAAGGGGTAGTGACGACTATAGGCTCGGGAAGTGGTCCTTGCTTAAAATTCCAAATCTTAGTACATGTATTCACTATACACTATTGTCATACTAAGAATCATAGGATTAACAAGCCAATACAAAAATTGAAGAAATCCACTTCCAAATGGACAAGGCTTTCTTGCTTGGTAATTAATTCTAAATTCTTAACTCATGCTTTAAGATAAAACATCTTAAGTTAAGCAACTGTTGTCCATTGCACAGAGATGAGCTTTAGGGATCCATCATATTCTATATCTTTAACCCTAATCTCATTAATCAAAATCTAGTCATCACTTTAGGTAAAAGCACTAATGATAATAAATTACATACCTACTTAGTGCTAATCAAAATTAGAAGCATCGACTAAGGGATTCATGCCTTATTGATCACATCAAATTAGTCTCTTTGAGTTTAAAATATAAATCCTCTAGTTTTGATTCACCTGTCCCCTTCATAGGAATTCCTTACCAAATCACGATCATATTCGATAAGGTTTCACCCATTCCTTGGTTCGTATCCTTGCTCCTCTATGTGATCATATTTAAAGGATACTTTCCAATCACCAAAGAGCAATGTTCAAAAACTCATATACTCCTAGTTGCTCTTTGTCTAAATGGTTTGGACATATTCACTATCATAAAACTATTTTAATAATGTCCTACCTCTTCTAAATACTCTTCTAAACTTAATAGAAATTTAACTGTTAAGAGTATTTATTCTTTACTTCTCCTTTGACTGTGTTGAATGGCTAAATGGGTTGCACTAGGTCTTAATCTAAATGAATGCATATAATTCAAGAAACCTATGCACGAGCAGTTAAAATTGAAAGCCACTCAGACTCAGCCCTCATACGTATTTAAATTCATAAGAGAAGAGGCATTATAGACTTAGAACACTCAAAGAAATAATCATTGTGACCTTTTGGTCTAATAAGCCTAATGCAATCATCGCCAAGATTGAATTATTGAAATTCTTATTACACTTGGCTAAAGAACCTAAAAAACAAGAAAAGACATAAAATGAGTTGAGCACATAACTTAGGGGGAGCATATATTCTTTCATGACTACTAAATTAAAGTGCTCTTATAATCATAGTTTACATGCCTTAATGAATAACAATATTGCACTGAACTCAATTCTATCCTCTGTTCTTTACCATTTATATTTTTTGATGGATAGATTATATTTATGAATTGATAATTGCTACCTGATTGCATGCTTAGTCTAGAATACCTTATGCATGGCAGATGCAGTGGATGTGTATTGTGTGCTGATAGTTAAAATAGGTTCTCGCATGTTCAAACTAAATTATTTTGAATTGATTGCTTGAATCTATTAGGTCTTGGTGCATAAAAATTTGGGAAATGTTCAATATACAGTCAACATGTTGCCAAAATTTCGATAGAATTTTCCCAAACCAAATCCATCCACAAAGAGGGTTATGATGATAAAAATGTTAAAATATTTTTAAAAGGATAAGTGAAAACTTAAATAAAAACATCAAAACTTCATCCTAGCATAATCATCAAATATTTAGAAAGGCTAAGATCCATCCCTATAGGAAGCGCATAAATGACTTATGTGCATAATTTCGCTTTTTGAATGTTAAGGCTCTTCTGATATCCTTGAACTTTATATCATGTGCTTGAAGCTTTATGGTTTGATATGTAATGTTCATGGGTCATTAACTCTAAAGTATGCCTTAATATACATTTTTCTAATGCATCAATGGTCTATAGAACAACTATACTGATCAGGTGATAAATATAGTTGATATATATTCAGTATAGCTGGCTTAAGGAGTGCAAAAATAATTGCTTATACTACGTGGCATGCTTACTGAAATTAATTTTTGGCTAGTATAAGCAATTGTGTTCATCTAAGCTCGTACTCCAATATATAGGGGGATTCCTTGAAATTAAATTTCCATCTTTTTAGGCTCTCCAACATGTCTAGCTTAGATATGTTTTAAATATAGTGTGACATGTGCTTAAATGTGCTTTTCTTATAGCAAATCATAAATTTGAAATATTTTGTTGTTGCCACAGTCACTTGATTTTCCATATGATCTTGTAATTCTGTTTGCATGTGTTTTAAATTAAAGTTTTTTTTTTTAGCAAGCAACCCCCAATACCTTTTTGCAAACATCATAAGGGGAATATATATTTATTATATACATATATTTTTAAATAGCATAACTGGTTCAATAACTTCACCTGTAAATGCATGCGAACTTGTTAGACTGTGTTTGTGCTCAAACCAACTATTTGTTATCATATGTCGTGTGCTTTAAACTCAAATCTTCCATGGGTCTTATGATATGTTTCAATTGTAATGGTTTGTGTATATTTATGGTCTAACCTTATTTTCATGTCATTTAAATCATTTAAATGACCAGTTATATTGTTTGTGTGCGTAATTGCTATATTTCATACTTTGTCATTCATTGTGCATTGTATGATTGTATTATCTTTTTGAATAATGAAAGTAATACTTATTGATATACTGGTCTGTTTGAGTTACGTAAAATATTGTAAATCATCATTTGAACTCAATCAGGTTATTTTTATACAGATATTCTTTTGGGAAATGTTCTATTTTCAAACGGCATGCTGCCAAAATTTTTCAAGATTTTCCAAAACCATATTTGTATTTGAATGATAATTACCTTTCATTTTCCTATATACTTAAATGCCATATCAAGGCCCTTTTTGTTGTTTCCAAGAGGGGGAGAAGTAGGCAAATATTTATCATCATCAAAAGGGGGGAGATTGTTGACCCTATGGGTCATTCCTAATTTTAATAATGACAAATACTCTGATATTTAATGGTTTCCAAGTTTGTGTGCATTGTTTATATTTCCACAATTTATATTTCTGCACATGTATGTTATAGTGTGAATGTTGCGTATGATTTAATTTCCATGTTATATTTATCTGCGCATATTGAACTGCATAGATAGACCCTAGGTTTGTATAATACTGGTTGTTGGATTAATTGAACATAGGACAAAATTTTAAAATTCCAATTCACCCCCCTCTTGGGAATACACCAAAGCTAACAATGCCAGTGTCACTATACAATTGAGTCAAAAGGAATTCAAGGCCATTATCTGACCTTACTGTTTTGATAGGAACACTAAACTGAGTTCCTACCATTGTGCAAAAATTTTTAAGGATAGAAGGAACTTCGAATTTCATCTTGAGCATGTATACCCAAGTACAATGTGTATAGTCATCAACTATAGTAAAGAAGTAATTGAAACCAGAAAAGGAAACAACATTGAAGGGACCCCATATATCACAATGGATCAAGTCAAACTTTTTATTTGAATTGGTTTGAGATACAGGAAATGAAATCCTTTTTTGCTTTGCTAAATGACATACATCATAAACATTTGTAGAATTGAAAGATATAAATGACTCTAGCTGTCTAAGAAAAGGTAATCTTGAGTTGGAAACATGGCCTAATTTGTAATGCCAAGTATCTAATTGATTTTGAGTAAAATCTAGGGCCAAAGAGGAAGAATGAAACTTGGGTTGGTTGCAAGTAGTAGCTTTTGAAGTAGCTTGAGATAGGTGGTACAATCCATGTTTCTCAAATGCAATCCCAATCATCTTCTTTGTTGATTGGTCCTATAAAAGGCAGTAGGAGTCAAAGAAAGAAGCACAAATATTAGATTGCTTTGTTAGTTTAGAAATAGATAGTAAATTGAATGAGAAACTAGGAACACATAACACATCATTCAAAGATAGTGTGTTTGAGAGACAAATATTGCCAATATGTGAGGCAGGAATAGAGTTTCCATTTGGAAAATTAATAGAAGTATTGATTGATTTAGGTGGAGAGGAATATAATAGTGGTGAACAGATCATATGATCTGTTGCACCTGTATCCAGAATCCATGAGGATACATCTTGTAAAGATGAAGCACAGAATAGGAAAAGTTTGAAGGTTTACCAGAAATTTGAGAAGTAACAATGTTTACAGCTGGTGAAGTTGTTTGGGTGGATATTGGAGATGAAGTAGAATTCGCAAGTGCTAGCAATTTATTGAATTCGTCAGAAGTGAAAGAAAACTTTTGATCCTTGTCACTGTGTTGAATGGAGACCTTAGAGGTTGACATAGCAGCATGAGCAATGGGTGGTTTGCATTTCCCTTTTGGTCCAGTCCAGCAAGGAGGGCAACCATGAAAGTGGAAACATTTCTCTACTGTATGTCCATTGTATCCACAATAAGTGCAATATAGAGAAGATGTTAATTTAGGTGTAATCCCAAGAGGGGGGGGTGAATTGGGTATTTAAAAATATTTTGGTACTTCAATCCTTAATTGAAAACCCAAACATACAAGCACAAACTTGGATATACACCGATTTCAGTATTATACAACTTAATTAATTTAACCAATAGATATCTCAATTAATTAATTCAGTATTACCCAATTATTCTCACGTATTTTAGATATTCATATATACCAATATTTAAAGCATGCACAGCAGGTATAATATGAATATAAGTGCGGAAATATAAAGAGGGATAGAGAGAAAGCGTAGACACCAAATTTTTAACGAGGTTCGGCCAAACCCGGCCTACGTCCTCACCTTGGGCAAAACATCCAAGGATTCCACTAATCTGCTTCTTAAACTCGGATGGAGCTTCCCGTTAAAAACCGCTACTTACAAGAGGCGTAGCTTCCTCCTACTCCGCTGCTTACAAGAGGCACAGTTTCCTCCTCCCTGGTTCACAACCCAGACCGTTAATACAATAGAATGATAAAATTCCTGAACACTTGGATGCTTCTAAACAAGCTAATGAGTACAATAAAATTCCTAAAACACATTCATAGGATATAACTTGAAGCTCAATGAATATATGTGATGATTTCAATAATAATTGAATATATGATCTTTGTATATAAAAATATGTATGATGAGTTTTCTCAAAGATCTACACCCAATGCAAATGTCTCCAAAAAATTATTTTTCAAATAATATGTGTTGGAGATCTAGGGTTTTCTCAAATAACTTTTGGAACGAATAAAAGAATATTAAATCTTTGAATAAAAATAATATCAAGAACGCTTTAAAGATTTTAAATTCCTAGAATGAACTTTCCCACAAGATTTTTCAAACAAAAATATGAAACTTAAGGTTTTTGCTCTCTCAATAAAATATTAAATAAAAATATGAGAGAAGAAAAACTTTTACAATGAAGATTAAATGGCCAAATATAAAACCTTGCATACCAAACCTCAATATCAAATCTTTCTAGCAAGATGTGTGCGTGAATGCCCTTTGTGAAGTTGAGAGAATGCCCAAAAAATGTTTGAACTTGATAGAGTGTAGGCAAAGTATGCAAAAGTTCGACATTCTATTTAAAACTCTCAAAAGGTAGGAAAAAACTCATTTCTCTTGGGTTTAGAGGTCATATTTAAAGGTTTTCTTGGTCTTAGGTTAAGTTCTGGCCATTGGATCAATTTAATCAAGAAAATTCCGCGCGTATCCGCGCTTAACCGATGTTCTGCGTGAGCGATCTTCAGTGTTTTGGACATAACTTTTACTATAGAACTCCAAATTGGACGTTCTTGGTGTCAACAGAAAGCTAAGAGAAAATATCATAACTTTTTAAGTTGAACAAATTTTAAGATAAGAATTTATGGATTAAGAAAAATGCCCATCAAAGTGATGTAAGAAACAAGAAGGGAATTTTTCTGCTACGCGCACTTTTTAGTATTTTGGCCATAAGTTTTTTTATATGATTCCAAATTGGACATTCCTAGTATCAACAGAATTCTAAGAGAAAATGCCACAACTTTAATGTTGAACACTTGTTAGGATAAAAAGTTATGGATGGAGAAAAATGCTCATTTATACTAGTCGGTCTGTTGGCTGGTCAACTAACCCCTTTGTAAAAATTAGTTTTTGCCTTCTTTTAACTTCAAAACCATTTCAAAAAACTTTTATAAGTTAGCCATTTTATGAAAAAGATTTTTCATGTTACTTGGTGGTCCTATGGTCAATCTAAGGTCATATTTGAGCTCCCAATTATATCTTATGAAATATGTAAATACAAGTGGGACTAAACACACATTACAACTGAAAATTTGAGGTATCTTCATCCTTTTGCTCTTTTAATTTCATGGAATATGTCAGGTCATATGCACTTCAAGTTTCTCATGGCTTCTATAGCATTCGTATCATCTGTGCATGCTAAATAATGATCCTGCTAAAAAGGCTCTATGCACAGATGAGATAATTGTGTTTTGTCATTATCAAAACGGGATCGGACTCAAAAAGTCAACAGAAGATCTTTTCTGTTTGTCTTTGGAAAACTTCAATGGAACAAATGGAACAGATGGCTGAATACTCTATTTGGCAGTCAAGGCATGAGTTTCAATGCTGACATAATTATTTAGTTGTCTTTGACTTTCCTCTTGAAGTAGTAAAGAGAATACTTTTGCCATACTTGGTAATAGTGAAACCATAAGCAATTGGCTTTGAATTGAGGTGTAGCAGTCATTTAAGCCAACCAAAAATTTCAACACAAAATTAAACTATTGTCTAACCAGCAAAAATCAAATAGGTTGCGGGTACAAGTTGCCATCTTTCCACAACTACAAGTTGGGAATGGTTTGTAATTAACATACTCATCCCATAATGTCTTGAAAGAATTAAAATACTTAGTAACTGATAAAGAACCCTGATTAATAGAATTTAGAGATTTTTTAAGATGAAAAACTCTCGGACCATCACTTCGTATCTTGTTTGTAATTCTTTCAAAAGATCAACAATAGATGTAAAATAAAGAAGACTATTCCTTATTTCCTTGGAAATAGAATTCATTAACCACGAGAGAACCAGATTATTGGCACGCAGCCAAGCAGTATAAAGAGTACATTGATTAACAGGAGGAGCAAGAATCGAACCATCAATGAACGCTGCTTTATTCTTGACTATTAGTGCAATGGTGATTGATCGACTCCATGCGATATAGTTATCACCAATAAAGATCTCAGAAACAAGTAATGCACCAAGATTGTCACTTGGATGCAAGTAATATAGACTGGATGAATCGTCTGAAGGATTGATCATGCAATGCAAAGGATGAGAACTAAGGGAATTTTCGTCAGCGAAAGTCATTTCTAGAATTTCTCTAAGAAAAATACAAGAAAGATTTTAGATCAAAATCTTTCCTTACAAAAAAATAAACTCAATATACACTTGGGAACAATGCTTGCAGCTCAAGACAAGGCCAATGCCAAGCAGCAATATCTTTTCACTTGCAGAAAAACTTGAACTACGAAATCATCATCATCTTCTCTGCTTTTCTTCAGATTTCTATGAGTATTTGCATCGATAGAATCTGGAACTGCAGTGGGAAGAGATTCGAACCCTCTGAGAAAGGAAGGCAAGAAGAACTTTTCAAGTTTTCTTGAAACAGAAAGAGAGAGCAGAAAGAAAGCAGTTGCTCCGATACCATGTCAAATTATAGATGATTTAAGAAAAAATACATCTCAACTAAAAATACAAAGTACTTGACTATATTTATACAAAAGCAAGAAAGCTTAACTAACTATGATAACTAACTATAACTATAATAACTAACTTATCTTCTCCTTTTCTAGTTTAACAAGTGCAGCCTTAGATTTTAACTCCATTTGTTCAATGTGTGAGGCAATATTCCAACAATACTATTGTTTTCAGTCATCCTTGGTATGTTCTACTATTTTACAAATTATTACTCAAAATATTTTGACCCTGTGTGAATATAGAATTTAGATTTTAGATTTATATTTGTGTGGATTTGAGAAAAATATAGTATAAAATTATATTAATTTTTTTTCTTTATTCATGTATATCCAAATATAAACCTCGAAATTTATGCTTCAAACACAACCCTTTCTTTTGTTTTTCCTCCCCCACTCGCCTTTCTAAAATTTACATTGTTAGAATTGGTGTGATCCCAAGAGTGGGGTGAATTGGGTTTTAAAAATATTTTGACTAAATTAAACATTTACGCCGATTCAGCACATATCATATCACATTCAATATAATGACGTGTGTGAAAAAAGATTAATCTATAAGTGTGAACATACATGTGCAGCATATTTCATTTAAATAAAAGTTTGCATGCAAATAATTATAACCATAAATGAACAAGTATACACATACAGAATTTAAAGGGCATAAATTAAATGAGATAAGGAGAGAGCGACACACGATTTTGTTATCAAGGTTTGGCCAAACCAGCCTACGTCCCCGCCTTAGGCATACTCCCAAGGATTCCACTAAGCCTGCTCACTTAAATGGGCGGAGCAAAAGCCTTTTACATCCTCTCCTTGCGGGGCGAGACAAACCCTAGCTAAATTACAAGGCTGAGCACAAATTGTCTCACTTACGGGGCTGAGACTCCCCAGTTCAAATTACGAGCTGAACCCAACCAGTCTTACTTACGGGGCTGAGACTCCCCAGTTCAATTAACGGGTTGAACCCAACCAATACAATGAAAATCATTTTTGTACATATTAAAACGCTTCTAAATACAAGCAAAGATGTACAATGTTTACGCTCAAAATTCATGCACTCTAATATGATATGAAATATGCTCAGTAAAGTAAGGGTGCTATCAAATAATTTTGCACAAATAATATATATATATATATATATATATATATATATGAAAAATGAGTATTATTGTTCTCCTATAAATATTTTTGCAAATAAAGAATATTTGGAGAATCTAGGAATTTAAGCTCTAAAAAATATTTGTGTTGTAAATAATTTTTCTCCCAAAAAAAATATTTATCAAAGAAATAACCGAGAGACACCCAACCAATACTCTCAGAATGATTTTCAGAAAATAAATAACAAGTGAGAGTATGTGCATGTGAATACAAATGAAATGCCCAAAATAAATATACTCACTTTCAAAGTGATTTTGAAATAAGTGAATGGAAAGATAGTTGGAGAGTTTTTGTTTAAAACATTTGTCCGAAAGGAATTATTTTTGCAATAAAAATGATTTGGGGGAACTTTGATTAACAAATGATTAGAGAGAAATTTGGAGTTAATCAAAGTTACTAATTTAAGTTATGAAATGGGTATTTATAGTTTTTCAAAAAAATATGACCGTTGGAGACTTATTGGGAATTTTAGAAAAGTTTAATTAAAGTTTAACCTCAATTACCATTAATTACCTGCGATAAAAATGTGGCAACTCAAGAGTTTCAGTCGCCCGGTCCTTAGGTCTGGTCGCCCGAACGGACAGATAGAAAAGTTAATTTTTCAAGTTTGGGTGCCCGAGGAAAAGCTTGGGTGGCTGAGCCAAGGCGATTTTCCAAACGCTCGAGGTTCGGTCGCCTAGTTCACGATTTGGTCTACTGAACATGAAGATTCGGTCGCTTGGGGTATTTTTTAACTAAGTATTTAGGCGCCCGATGACGGTGGAAAAATTTATATTGAGCGTTCGGTCAATCGAGGACAATTAGTTCAAATTAGTTCGGTCGCTCGAGCCTCAATCAACTTTTTGACTCTTTACACATTAGGTTGCCCGAACCATTTTAACCTTCTAAGTTCAGTCGCTCGAAGCCCTTTTAAAATTCAAGTTATGTTATGATTGGCCTCATAAGTTTTGTCCCTATAATTATAATTGTGATATTTAATCTTTTAGGGATTCATTATGTGCATGGGGACCTATGGTTAGTCTACGGCCTAGGCTTTTTAATATAGCCTAAAAAATCTAACGTCAGTCGACCAAAGTCTGCCTTAAGGCCAAACTATGGCTTCCCTACGATCAATCTATGATCTTGTCTGAACATTAAGTCATATCATGTAAGATGTATGCAGTTATTACAGACCAAAATATAAAAATTAATGTATATTCAAATTAAAACAAATATGTCTTCTTCTTCGCTCTTCTGACATCATAGAATGCGCCTGAGTGTATAGTCTTTACGTCCTTCAAGGCTTCCATTGTCAGTCTCCTTATGTATGTGTTGAATTATAACATGTTCAATCACTAAATACACACATAAGAAACATGTGCTTTGTTAGGATCAAAATAAGGATCGGACTCAAAAAGTCAACAATCTCCCCTTTTTTTATGATGACAAATGCACAAAACCAAAATAGGTATAACCTGAAAAGGCTCACCCTAACAATATGCATATTTTATAAATGTAAACAATATAGCGCAAGCATATTCACCAAAGAAGACATTTCAAAACATATGCATTTAAGTTTTGCATTAAAGTACAACTACTCAGAAATTTACCACTACTCAGAAATTTGCCCCTAAAAACTTTCCCCTTTTGATCATCAACATTTTGCTCATTAAAAATTCTCCCCCTTTTGGCATCAGCAAAAAGGGCTAAGTTAAGTTGAAAATATTTTAAGTATTTAAACAGACTTAACAAAGAGAACTACCCTCTTTTTGTTTAAATAATTTTTATTTTATTTATAAAAAATCTCCCTCTTTTTGGCATAAGATTTGGGCATAGAAAATCATTCTTATATTTTCTTGAAAAATATGGCAATAAAGCACACAACAGTATAACTGGTCAAGAAGAGATTAAAAAGCACATGACAAACAAGATCAGACCAGGATTATCCACAAACCATGACAATTTAAACATATCATAAGACCTATGAAATATTTGAGTTCAACACACACGACATATGATAGCAAATGTAGGTTTGAGCATAAAAGCAGTCTAACTAGTTCATATGCATTTCATATATGATCCAAGAACCAATTATACAACACCCTTAAAAAAAATTATAAATAATATAATTTCATGACATAAAATTTCAACACAAAATAGCACAAGTCATGAAGGCATTTAAGCACACAAGTAAGACATAAAATATATTCTATATAAGTTCATTTCTTACTTATAAAAATGTATATATAAATAAATATATATGTATAAAAGTATATAACATAAATATATATATATATATATATATATATATATATATATATATATATCCCTTATGATTTTCAATAAATGTTGGGGGTTGTGCTTGCTGAAAAGGAAACTTTAACATAAAAGTTCAAGCAAGCTATGTTTTTCTAGTTAAGCATTTATGCATAAAACATTTCAACAGATAACTAGAAAAACCAACCATGTAGATCAGAAAAATATCTAACCAATTTGTAAACATGGATAAAATGGTAGTGCTTAAGACACTATGACAAACAAAATATTTTCATTTATGATATTCAATTAAAAAAAATAAGCATTACAATAAAGCATATGCCACAATGAATTTAGAACATCAAATCTAAGCAAGAAAAGTTTGTGAGTACAACAAGATAGGAATTTAATTTCTAGGTGCTCCCCCTATCAATTTGAATATGTGCTTAGACACTATGGATAATACATGCACCAGAAAATACAAACATTAAGTTATGTGCAGTGTTCGTGCATACCAGGAACAATCCATATCAAGGATGATTCAATAAAGATAGGATATGATGTTCAGGGTGCCAAAAGAAATTAGGACTCAAAAAGTTGAAACAATGAAAGTAGAGTCCATAGGGCAAGTGCTATTAATTCTTTTCATAAGGATGAGGCTTAAACTCCCCAGTATAGTCTCGCGCACACATAAGTGCATTTACGCTTAAGGATGAATTTCATTTAAGCACATCTGCCATATGTTCATCCTTCACAATAAAACTTAGTATGCTGGAGATTATAGGCATTAAGCTCTTATTCATTTTTCCTAAAAGTGAGACTTAACCTCCTCCTGTATATTTGCATGCACACATACTTGTATTATAGTTCAAGGATGATAGTCATGTAAGGACACTCATAATATATTCATCATTTTCAAAGGATTTCAGTGTGCATCAAATATTGGTCATTCAGCGCACAGCATGACATATTGCATTTCAATTTTAGGCACGATAGCCGATCAAGGCTATACTCAAGAATTATGTAATAGGGGATCAAAAGACAAATGACACAACTCAAAATACAATGAGTGTGTGCAAAGTGAAAACTCCCCCTTGAGTTATGCAATCTTCCCAATTACATGGACCTGAAATGTATGACATGATTATTAACCATTTGGGTCCAACATGAAGTTCACATCCTAGGGATTAGGGCCAAATGGTGTCCATGAACTAGATTTTCCTAGACGTAAAGAATTTGTCTAATTTAAAGCATTCTAGGAAAGATTAAGGATTGTTAAAATTGTACATGTTTTCAAATTATATAGCATTTTGGGTTTTACATGTACTAACCTATTAAGTTGTTTTGCATGCATTTTTTTAACTAAGGATGAAAATTAATATCAATTTATCATTCACTCATCATTTCAAAAATATTTTAGCATGCATTTTATTTTACTCATCTTGGTACATGATTTTAATTTTGGGAAAAATTTCTACCAAAATTTCGACAGCATGTCATCTGTAAATTGAATAATTTCCCATTTTTCCATGTACCAAAAACCTGATAAATTTAAGCAAGCAATATAAAATAATCTATATCATGCAAATACCATTTAGTTAAAGGCATGTGAGAACCTATATCCACTACCAACATGCAATTCACATCACTGCATCCGCCATGCAGGAGACATTCAATACGGGCATGCATTCAATAGTTCAATCAATATATCAAATGAAAAATAAACTATCCATATGAAGGTATAATGAATTTTCAAACAATGGACAGTTGCATTCAGCTCAAACAAATCATCCAATAAACAAAACAAGATAATATATTGCTTATCGGATGAATTTTGAAAAACAAGGCTGCTCCCCCTCAATTATGCAGCCAATTTAAGATGATTAAACTGTTAAGCTTCAAAATGAGTTTAGGGTTAAAAATATGTAGTATTAGAATAATTCCCTAAAGCTCAATTTCATGTGTTGGAGAAAGATATACTATATTTAATATATTTATACTAAAGCAAATATAGCATTAAAAATTCATCAAATAAATATAATTATGTCTAGTAAACAGGGGATAGCCAATATATTCACATATTCACCAATCACAAAAATGTTTGTGTATTAAGCTAGATTGGATATGACCATGAAGACTTACGTATCGGCTTGATCATCTTAGGGTTCTCAGTATGATAATAGTGTATACTAAAATTTAGAATTTTAAGCACAAACACTATCATTTAAAGCATTTTGACCCCTTATATAATTAATCCTAACATCTTATGAGTATTGAAAATGTTCCTGTTTAGCTTCTCATAAGATGGCATACAAATATCACATGATTCATATGATAAAAATAAACATGAAACATACATCACGTGAATCAAATATCAAATAAAATAGGAGGAAGATATATACCTTTCCATTTTAGTCCTTCTTAAACGTTTGAGTTCAATGTGGTGTCTTCCTCTCTCTCGGATTTTTCATACCTCTTTTGGTTCCCAACTATCCCTTAGTATTACTATAAAACATAATTCTTTTCAAGAGCATTAGTAACTAAGGCACAAGATAAACATATGCATGACACTCAAATGATATGCATTAAGAAACATGTCATGCACTTTTAAATCATTTTAGGTTTTGGGAAAATTATGCATTTTAAAATTATTTTTCTATGGGATATGATTTCCTTTGACAAATACTTTCCAAATCCTTCAATCATTTGATTTTACAAAGACATTTTCAAATTTCAAACTATAGAATCTACGCAATAAAACCAGTGGATGATTTGCAAGGCGTTGACCCTCAAAACAGGGATACATTGAAAATAAGTTGTTGCAATCTTTATGCAAATAGCAGTTAAGTTTATTGCAACTAGGCTCTGATACCAATTGTTGGAATTGGTGTGATCTAAAGAGGGGGGTGAATTGGGTTTTAAAAATATTTTGGTTAAATTAAACATTTACACCAATTCACCACATATCATATCTCATTCAATACAATAATGTGTACGAAAAAAAATTAAATCTATAAGTGTGAACATACACGTGCAACATATCTCATTTAAATAAAAGTTTGCATGCAAATAATTATAACCATAAATAAACAAGCATACACATGTTGAATTTAAAGGGCATAAATTAAATGAGATAAAAGAGAGAGTGACACACGATATTTGTTATCGAGGTTCGGTCAAACCAGCTTACATCCCCACCTAGGGCATACCCCTAAGGATTCCACTAAATCTGCTCATTTAAACAGGCAGAGCAGAAGTCGTTTACATCCTCTTCTTACAGGGCGAGGAAAACTCCAGCTCAATTATAAGGTTAAGCCCAACTTATCTCACTTACAGGGCTGAGACTCCCCAGTTCAAATTATGGGCTGAACCCAATAGATCTCACTTACGAAACTGAGACTCCTCAATTCAATTAATGGGCTGAACCCAACCAATACAATGAAAACCATTTTTATACATATTAAAATGCTTCTAAATACAAGTAAAGATGCACAACATTTAAGCTCTAAATACATGCACTCTAATATGATATGAAATATGCTCAGTAGAGCAAGAGTACTATCAAATATTTTTGCACAAATAATATATATATATATATATATATATATGAAAAATGAGTATTATTATTATCCTATAAATATTTTTGCAAATAAAGAATATTTAAAAAATTTAGGAATTTAAGTTCAAGAAAATATTTGTACTGTAAATAATTTTTCTCCCCAAAAAAATATTTATCAAAGAAATAACCGGGAGAAACCCAACCACTACTCTCAGAATGATTTTCAGAAAATAAATAACAAGTGAGAGTATGTGCATGTGAATACAAATGAAATACCCAAAATAAATATACTCACATGTGAATACAAATAAAATACCCAAAATAAATACTCTCTTACAGAGTAATTTTGAAATAAGTGAATGGAAAGAGAGTTTGAGAGTTTTTGTTTAAAACATTTGCCCTAAAGGAATGATTTTTGCAACAAAAATGGTTTGGGAAAACTTTGATTAACAAAGGATCAAAGAAAAATTTAGAGTTAATCAAAGTTACTAACCTAAGTTATGAAAGGGGTATTTATCATTTTTCAACAAAATATGACCGTTGGGGACCTATTGGGAATTTTAGAAAAGTTTAATTAAAGTTTAACTCAAATTACCCTTAATTACCCGCGGTAAAAATGTGGCAACCCAAGAGTTTCGGTCGCCCGGTCCTTAGGTCCAGTTGCCCGAACAAACATAGATAGAAAAGTTAATTTTTCAAGTTCGAATGCCTGAGGAAAAGTTTGGGTGGCTGAGCCAAGGCAATTTTCTAAACGCTCGAGGTTCGATCACCCAATTCACAGTTCGATCTGCCGAACATGACAATTCGGTCGCTCAGGGTATTTTTGAACTAAGTATCTAGGCACCTGAGGACGGTGGAAGAAGTTATATTAAGCGTTCAGTCGACTAACAATCAGTTCAAATTAGATTCGGTCGCCCAGGCCTCAGTCAACTTTTTGACTCTTTACACATTTGGTCGCTCGAACCATTTTAACCTTCTTAGTTCGATCGCCCAAAGCCCTTTCAAAATTCAGGTTATGTTGTGATTGGTCTCATAAGTTTTGTCCCTATAATTATAAATGTGATATTTAATCTTTTAGGGATTCATTATGTGCATGGAGACCTATGGTTAGTGTATGGCTTAGACTTTTTAATATAGCTTAAAAAAATGTAACGTCAGTCAACCAAAATCTGCCCTAAGGTCAAATTATAGTCTTTGATTCCCTACGGTCAATCAATGGTCTTGTCTGAGCATTAAGTCATATCATGCAATATGTATGCAGTTATTATAAACCAAAATATAAAAATTAAATGCATATACAAATTAAAACAAATATGTCTTCTTCTTCACTCTTCTGACATCCTGGAATACACCTGAGTGTATAGTCTTTACATCTTTCAAGGCTACCATTGTCAGTCTCCTTATGTGTGTGTTGAATTATAACATGTTCAATCACTAAATACACACATAAAAAATATGTGCTCTGTCAACATCAAAATATGAATCGGACTCAAAAAATCAACATACATGTTTTAGATGATAACAGAAATCATCCATTTCAGGTATGTAAGTATGCAAGATTCATGCATATATATATATATGATTAGAAGTTGAATGGCGGATTTGCGGATGGATTCAAATAAACCCCAGCTGGATGGTCAGGCTATATGCTTGGGCCTTTGTTATGGGCCTTGGCCCTATTACCCTTTGACTATGAGAGCTGACAAAAAGGTTGGTTGTGCATATTTTTCATCTTTCTCATTTTAATTTTCAACTGTAAGCCCCATTATTATTATCTTTGCCAATAAGGGAACACGACATGTTGATTGAAACATAGCATCATGTTTGGTTGTTTGGAGGAAAGTATTAGCAAAGGGAAAATAAGTTTTGCCATGGTTTTCTCTCCCTCTTTCGTTTCCTTTCTTCAACCCAATCAAAAATTTTTTTCCCTCTTTTTTCTTTCACATCCTTCCCTTTTTCCTCTCACCTCCAACAAACATAGTGGCAACAAACACAATGATAAAGCTTGATTCAAGTCTTCTACCGTTAAATGATTAAGTTTGAGTTTTTCAACTATATGAAATGAGTCATATTTCTCTTTATAATTCATTTCATTGTATAAAATAATTTTCATATTGAAACACTTGTATGAACCACAATTGTCATCCTCTCTCGCCCCAAACAATTTTCAGATTAGTCAAATTGCATCATAATCTTTGGGGACTAATAACTTCACTTTTTCAGTACACAATTTGCTTGCAGAACTTAAATTGATGAAGGTGTTTGGTCTAATCTCTCTCTTAGAATTTGCAAGACTTGGTCAGTCTTGGACTTAGTTAATTATTGCTCTTTTTTAAAAAAAAAAAATTTCGAAGTAACCCTTCAAAAATGAAAGTACGAAAACACCCTGACATTTTATTGTTGGTTATAGGTTTTGCCCTCAGAGTTTTTTCCCGTTTTATTATTAAAAAGAAATAAAACATTCAATAATACTTTTATTGGGAAAAAATTTCCCAAACTGATGCTCACGTAATCTCGCAGCACCAAGCTGCGAGATTTAAATGGCCAGTAAATGAGAAGTTGACGCGTGGCACGGTGGCAGAGCAAATCTCACAGTTTGGTGCTGCGAGATTTAAAGACCCAACGAGTGAGAAGCTGACATGTGGCAAATCTCGCAGCATCATGCTGCGAGATTTAAGCGTTCTTATTTTCTATTCTTTTTCTTTTTCTCAAATAAAACCCTTCCAAAAAAGTAATATAATATATATATATATATATATATATATATAGATAATCTTATTGTATTAAATTTAATTTCAACTTAATTAATAAAAAGATTTATTGATAAAAGAGATATTTTTAAAATTAAACATTTAAGATTTAACATATATCATATATTAAAATTACTAATTTATATTTAATTATTAATTAATTAGTAATTCGGTTAATTCAATTATAAAACACTAAAACTAGATTCAAAAACAAAAATAAAAAAATAAAATCAGTATTTTAAATAATATTTATAAAATTAATACAAGTTAAAATTTTAATCGAATAAATGCTCATTTTTATCCTTGAATAAAAAAATAATCCTTAATATAACCCAAAAGATAAAAAATAAAATTTTAATAGAATATAAATTATTTAATTTCAAAACTTGCTTTTTAATTAGTAATATAGGAACGATCTTATTGTACATGCACATTGACAAATAGTAATATAAGTTTTAAATGATTTTTTTTTTCAAATAATATATATATATATATAATATTTTTTTTAAAATTTAAAAATATTTTTTAAATTTATAAAATGAACCTTTGATTATAGAATAATAGTTTTGTTTAGATGGTAATCTATAAGTAGGTTGTTCCATTAGATTAAATGAAATGAGTTTAATTTTTTTATCTAAAAAAAATAGTAATACAACATTTAGATTTTTTTTTTTTGTATTCATCATTGGTGGGTTATTTTATATATATATATATATATATATATATATATATATATATTATATTACTTTTTTGGAAAGATTTTATTTGAGAAAAAGAAAATAAGAACACTTAAATCTCGCAGCATATTTGCCACGCGTCAGCTTCTCCCTCATTGGGCCTTTAATTCTTGAGCACTAAGCTGCGAGATTTGCTCTACCACCGTGCCATGCATTAGCTTCTCATTCGCTGGTCATTTAAATCTCGCAACTTGGTATTGTGAGATTACGTGAGTATCAGTTTGAGAAATTTTTTCCAATGAAAGTATTATTTAATATTTTATTTTTTTGAATAATAAAATGGGAAAAAACTCTTTGCCCTCCTCTAAAATCTTCAATTTCCACCCATTTGATCGCGTTGACTTCCATCCGAGAGGTATTAAAGGACAAAAATACCCTTATTTTCTTCTCTGCCATATTCTCGTAATTTTTAGTTAATTGTGATTTGTGCTCCCCAAAAAACTTTGAAATTGCAGCTTCGCCCCCCAATGATTCCAATTTTATACGATCCAAGGAATTGAAGACCGTTCATTTCAGATCTTGTCGGCATCGAAAACGTCGAGCAAGTGGGTCCCCGAATACCCTCACCGTTATTCCTCATCTCATCTCTCTGCTAAGTCTCACTCATTCCCCTGCAAACCCTAATCCATCGTCCCATCTCTTCTCTCAATTTTGTTTAATTTTCAATTTCAATCTAAGCAGCTTTCGATCGATCTGGAAAGCATATCGAAAAAAATTTCTGTAGAAATTGAGAAAAGAAGGAAGGAAGGTGTTCTTGGTTTGTTTGTCGTCTGATCTGATTGCAGATCTCATCTCGGCTTTGATCTACCGATGAGTCCATCGGCGAAGCAGGCAGTGGAAAGCGGCGGTGGCGAAGATAAGAAGATGAAGAAGCCCAGAGTGGAAGACGTGGAAGAGGAGGAGGAGGAGGCGGGGAAGAGAGAGTCTAGGTTCACGAGCTTCAATTTGGACGAGAATCTGCTCTACGAGGTGCTGAAGCACGTGGACGCGCGGACGCTGGCCGCGGCGGCGTGCGTGAGCAAGCTGTGGCACAAGACGGTGCAGGACGAGCGTCTCTGGGAGATCATCTGCACCAGGCACTGGGCGAACATCGGCTGCGGCAACGACCAGCTCCGATTCGTGGTCCTCGCTCTCGGCGGCTTCCGCCGCCTCCACTCCCTCTACCTCTGGCCCCTCTCCAAGCCCTCTTCATCTTCGTCATCGTCGCCGGCGGCATGGCGGTTTCCGGGGATCCCGTCGAAGCCAACTCGATTGAGCAAAGATGAGATTCATCTCTCTCTGTCCCTTTTCTCTATTCGCTACTACGAAAAGATGAATCTAGGCAACATGGGCAGATGAATTTGACCGTCTATCCTTCATTTTCTTCGTAAAAATCTGGTAATAGGGATGTGGATCAGTTTGATGAGTGTCATTATGTGTGATGCTTTTGGCAATATTTTCTCATCCAAGGGAAATTGTCGCCTTGTGCTTTTGGTCACTGTTAGGTAATAAGGGTATCCTCCCTCTGTAGCCCCAGGAAGATAGTATTGAGTTATGTTTGTAAATTTGTATAACTTGTTGATCTTATGGAAAAGAGGATTTTGTGTTGTGCAATATTGCTGTGTTCAATGTCTATGATGATGGATTTCTTGAGGCTATTTCCACTTACCCCTTATCTTCTTCTGAATGTCACTGGATTCACGCTCTCTATGTCTGATTTTTAGCTTATTTGCCTTCTCTATACCCATCTTCTGTGATTCTACACTGGCCTGGGATTTAGATTTGAATTGGATTTGGATAAGATGTAATATAAAATTTATCTGAATTCACTCAATCTAAATCCAAAGTCCAAAAATCATGCTCCAAACATAACATTTTTATTTTTGGAAATGAAAATTTGTTACCTTTAGAAAAAAGGAAGAATGCAGAACACAAAACAAAACCTCCCTGCTGTAAGAGTGAAAAATCCAAGTTATGAAGGTCATGCGGTCTTCTTAAGCACGTTAGACACTTCCATGGGCCTGACTTGGGAACTGCCTATATCACTATGGCTGGGTCCTTACAACAGGATGTTTAGGAAATTGAATTGTAAAGAAAAGAAGAAAGGAACTCCATATTGACAAAATGAATTTGAAAGGAGAAATTTTGTTTGGGGGAAGGTTCATGAAATCAGATTCATGTAAAGTCAGAATTGCTTTCATCTGCAAGAGAGCTTGTTTCCTGCACTCTCGACTGTGCGCAGTTAGTTTCATTGTTATATTTGTATTTTTTTAATTTCCTTGTTTCATTCATACTCTGTTCTTGGGGATAACGTTTTCGATGCTGGTTTTGTATTATTATCCATGTGGTGTCTCTTGTTTACCATGTCGAAGGGATTCTCACTCCAAAAATGTTTGAAGTGGCTGCATCTGCTGGCCTATGAGGCTTCCCTTCAGCTTGGTCATTGCAAAATTAGCCAATGCTGATGCGAGCAAAGAAGAGAATGGCAAGTAATCAATTTGATCATACTATGCGTACTTTCTCTAGACAACAAAACAAGTTCTGTTTCGCTAAACCAGCTAAAGTTCCAAAAGCCATCACATGCTTACTAACTGACAAACCTTCTGCGTTGGTTTGTGTGGATTATAAGCTATAAATGGTTCTTCCATTAATAACTCATGCTTTTCATTATTTGGTTGGTCTGCCGAGCTATTGATTGCAGTAACTATGGAATTGGTAGTTTCTAGCCCAACCAAGGGATGGAGTGGACCAAGTTTGAGTCCTTTCGATAGAAGTACACAATTTTCTTAAACTATGCAACTGGGCCACTGTCTTGTATAATTTGTTGCTTCAGTTTTCTTGTAGGAATGAGGTGCGATGAAGCAGAGGTTGCTAGTAGGAGGGGCTTGGTCTGGTGCAACAGTATATGTGAATTAAGTGACAGCCCTGCACGTTTAATTCGATTCAATTCTTGGTTGGCTGTGTATTGTTCTTGGCCTTCAGCTGCTCAGAATTAAGCGAAATTAGTTTTAGGGATTCACTGGCTTAAGATTTGGTACTTACTGGGAATTTGAAGGATCTGTCTTTTTGTTTTATTTCTTTTTTTCTTTCATTGTCATGAAATTATAGGGACACTATTTGTCCTTTTTGTCATTTTGTTGCTCCTTTGGAATTTTGAGAAAATTCTTGAACTCTTTTCCCCTATATGAATTTGTGACAGAACCCACCAAAACAAGTACCCACAACAAGACAAGTCCCATTAAGTGGCATCAATTACATGAATTCTTCCCGCTAATTCACCTCGTCAAGAGCATTTCTTGTACTAGATTAAGAATTATTAAATCTTTTCTCATTATTTCATTTTAAGTTGTTTTCTATCTGCCTTTACATTTTTAAATTTTAGAAACAATAACTAATTCACTCCTCATAAGTGTGCTACTAGGTCTACATTTCAATTACCCAAGTCATTTAAGTTGTTCCTCCCCTGTATTTAACTGGTGTTATGCCTAATTTATTGTGTATTGCTCATTTTTAATTTATTCTTTAATGTAATACCACTCATCTACCTTAACATTCGCATTTCTATAGCTTTATTTTTTGTTCATGTTGTTTCTTATTTGCCCAATATTTTGAACCATAAAGCACGGCTAGCCTTATAGTTATCTTATAGAACTTTCCTTTTAATTTTAAGGGCATTCTACAATTACGTATTTAGACACTCCAATTTGTTCGGGGCTTATGTAACAAAATTAGAAAAAAAAATTTATACATGGAAATAAACTTTTACATTGAAAATAACAAAAAATATATATATAGAAAAGAAAAAAAAATTAGATTCTTCAGTTCTCCATGCTAACACCTCCACACACAGGTAAAAGAAAAAACAATAAGGAAATCAGTAATAAAGATTGATTGATCTATTTTTAATTTGATTAATCTGTTTTTTTTTTTTTAAAAAATTGATTGATCAAGTTTAAATATTGATTTATACTGATCAATGCTCACAAGCCTATAAATGTAAGCTTTTATGAGAGAGATAGGATACACATGAAAGAATAAACAATTAGGAAATCAGTAATAAAGATTGATTGATCTGTTTCTTAATTTGATTGATCCATTTTTTAAATTGATTGATCAAGTTTAAATATTGATTTATACTAATCAATGCTCCCAAGTTTATGAATGGAAGCTTTTTGAGAGTGATAAGGCACACATGGAAGAATAAACTATTATGAAATTAGCAATAAAGATTGATTGATATGTTTTCTAATTTGATTGATCTATTTTTTGATTTGATTGATCGAGTTTAAATGTTAATTTATCAATCAAATTTAATGTTGATAAATGCTCCCAAACCTATTGTTAGCTTTGTGTAATCCCAAGAGGGGCGGTGAATTGGAATTTTAAAAAATTTCTTAGGTTTGACCTAAATGGCAGCAATACATTCATAACCGAGGGTCTATCTATGCAGTTTTGAATGCGCAGATAAATATAACGTGCAGAAATTAAAATCATGCGCAGCACTCACCAACTATAACATACATGTGCAGGAATGTAAATTGCAGAAAGATAAATAGTGCACACAAGATATGTTATCGGGGTTCGGCCAACAGTACCTACGTCCCTGCCTCTAGCTCGCAAGTCCTAAGATTCCACTAAAGGCTCACTTAACGGGTGGAGCGGCACCTAATACAATTAAGTCAATTAGCACAGGGCTGACCTTAACCTTTACAAACTCTCATTGTGGGGCGGAGAAGACCCTATGTCAAATTCACAGGGCTGACCCCAACCTGATCCTTTCGGGCTAGATCAAACCCCCTCAGGCCACGCTTGGAAATACAACAGTATTTTTCACAAAGTAACCGGTACAGTGATTATGCTTCTCAAGTAAAGCAGATATATACCCAATATGCACAATATAATCAATCAACCACACATCAACAATGTAGGAAATGTAAGCTCAGTGATGTGTATTTTTGTGTAAGTCACACTCAACAAGATATGATCGCTAATATGCTCAAGAGTATTCTAATCAAGCTATTTCTTTGAAACTACATATATCAAATCTGAATACTAGATTAGGGTTTCAAAGATGCTGCAAACAATAATCAAACCAACTCAAAAATATTTTCCTCAATAAAATAGGCACAAGAGTTATTTGAAAAATTATAACTTGTAAAATCCTTTGCACATAAAAATATACCTATAGGAATCTTGCAATGACAACGCAAAGATCCTTAAGCTAATAAGTTTTTCCCAACACAAGATTTATCAAAGAAAATATGTGGGAAAACTTATGTTTAACTCGCAATATCAAAATCAATCAATAAACAACACAAATGAGAGTTATAAGCAATATGGAATGATGTATAAACACTCTAAGCACTCTCACTACACTTGGTTAATCAATAAAATCAAAATTGTAGAGTGTATGGAGGTAGTATGAGAAAAAAGGGTTTGGAAAGTTTGAGAGAGTTTTTGGCTTAATCTTAATTGCTAATCCACTCTAATTTAAGCAAATGAACCCCTATATATAGAGAAAGGGTAAATTATGACCGTTGGGGGACACACATGGTATTCTTAAATTTTTTAAAAAAGGTTTAGCAAAATTAACCCTGTTTACTTAATTTTAACCTCGGTAGAAAATAATTTTACTCTTGAGATTCGAGTGGCTAAACCGAGGTTCGGTCGCCCGAATAGACTCATCTTGAAAAGCCCATTTTAGATCTGCCTTTACATTTTTAAATTTTAGAAACAATAACTAATTCACTCCTCATAAGTGTGCTACTAGGTCTACATTTCAATTACCCAAGTCATTTAAGTTGTTCCTCCCCTGTATTTAACTGATGTTCTGTCTAATTTATTGTGTATATGCTCATTTTTAATTTATCTTTTAATGTTATATCACTCATCTACCTTAACATTCGCATTTCTATAGCTTTATTTTTTGTTCATGTTGTTTCTTATTTGCCCAATATTCTGAACCATAAAGCACGGCTAGCCTTATAGTCATCTTATAGAACTTTCCTTTTAATTTTAAGGGCATTCTACAATTACGTATGTAGACACCCCAATTTGTTCGAGGCTTATATAACAAAATTAGAAAAAAAAATTTATACATGGAAATAAACTTTTACATTGAAAATAACAAAAAAATATATAGAAAAGAAAAAAAAATTAGACTTCAATTCTCCACGCTGACACCTCCACACACATGTAAAAGAAAAAACAATAAGGAAATCAGTAATAAAGATTGATTGATCTGTTTTTTAATTTGATTAATCTGTTTTTTTTAAAAAGAAATTGATTAATCAAGTTTAAATATTGATTTATACTGATCAATGCTCACAAGCCTATAAATGTAAGCTTTTTGAGAGAGATAGGACACACATGAAAGAATAAACAATTAGGAAATCAGTAATAAAGATTGATTGATCTGTTTCTTAATTTGATTGATCCGTTTTTTAAATTGATTGATCAAGTTTAAATATTGATTTATACTAATCAATGCTCCCAAGCCTATGAATGGAAGCTTTTTGAGAGTGATAAGACACACATGGAAGAATAAACTATTAGGAAATTAGCAATAAAGATTGATTGATATGTTTTCTAATTTGATTGATCTATTTTTTGATTTGATTGATGGAGTTTAAATGTTAATTTATCAATCAAATTTAATGCTGATAAATGCTCCCAAACCTATTGTTAGCTTTGTGTAATCCCAAGAGGGGCGGTGAATTGGAATTTTAAAAAAATTTCTTAGGTTTGACCTAAATGGCAGCAGTACATTCATAACCTAGGGTCTATCTATGCAGTTTTGAATACGTAGATAAATATAACGTGCAGAAATTAAAATCATGCGCAGCACTCACCAACTATAACATACATGTGCAGGAATGTAAATTGCAGAAAGATAAATAGTGCACACAAGATATGTTATCGGGGTTCGGCCAACTGTACCTACGTCCCTGCCTCTAGCTCGCAAGTCCTAGGATTCCACTAAAGGCTCACTTAACGGGTGGAGCGGCACCTAATACAATTAAGTCAATTAGCACAGGGCTGACCTTAACCTTTACAAACTCTCATTGTGGGGCAGAGAAGACCCTATGTCAAATTCACAGGGCTGACCCCAACCTGATCCTTTCGGGCTAGATCAAACCCCCTCAGGCCACGCTTGGAAATACAACAGTATTTTTCACAAAGTAACCAGTACAGTGATTATGCTTCTTAAGTAAAGAAGATATATACCCAATATGCACAATATAATCAATCAACCACACATCAACAATGTAGGAAATGTAAGCTCAGTGATGTGTATTTTTGTGTAAGCCACACTTAACAAGATATGATCGCTAATATGCTCAAGAGTGTTCTAATCAAGCTATTTCTTTGAAACTACATATATCAAATCTCAATACTAGATTAGGGTTTCAAAGATGCTGCAAACAATAATCAAACCAACTCAAAAATATTTTCCTCAATAAAATAGGCACAAGAGTTGTTTGAAAAATTATAGCTTGTAAAATCCTTTGCACATAAAAATATACCTATAGGAATCTTGCAATGACAACGCAAAGATCCTTAAGCTAATAAGTTTTTCCCAACACAAGATTTAGCAAAGAAAATATGTGGGAAAACTTATGTTTAACTCTCAATATCAAAATCAATCAATAAACAACACAAATGAGAGTTATAAGCAATATAGAATGATGTATAAACACTCTAAGCACTCTCACTACACTTGGTTAATCAATAAAATCAAAGTTGTAGAGTGTATGGAGGTAGTATGAGAAAAAAGGGTTTGGAAAATTTGAGAGAGTTTTTGGCTTAATCCTATTTGCTAATCCACTCTAATCTAAGCAAATGAATCGCTATATATAGAGAAAGGGTAAATTATGACCATTGGGGGACACACATGGTATTTTTAATTTTTTTTTTAAAAGGTTTAGCAAAATTAACCCTGTTTACTTAATTTTAACCCCGGTAGAAAATAATTTTACTCTTGAGATTCAAGTGGCTAAACCGAGGTTCGGTCGCCCGAATAGACTCATCTTGAAAAGCCCATTTTAAATAAATCGGTCGCCTATGTGTAGGTTCGATGGCCCAAACAAAAGTTAAAAACATTTGTTTGTAGGTTTGGGTGCCCAGTCCTAGGTTTGGTTAACCGAACCAACCAATTTGGTCACCTGAGCCTTATTTTGAACGTGATTGGGTAGTTGAAAAGGAACCTGACATAGGTTCGGGTACCCGAGGGAGATACACTCAAAATATGTTTGGTCGCCCGAAGCATGGTCAAACTGTTGACTTCTCAACAGTTCGGGCGGCCGAGGTGATTTGTTCACCTAGGGTTCGGTCGCCCGAGCTCTCTCATACTTTCCCTATTTTGTCCAATTTTATTTTAATTCTTTCCCCTGATAATGTAAGTGATTATGGGGACTTTATGCACAATGAGTAGGAACCTAGGGTCTTTGCGCACAATGTGCCTTAAAGTCGTTCAGTCCCTATGGTCAGACTACGGTCTTTTTGAGCTTACAAAACCTACATACATGACATGCAGAGATTATTACAGACCGATATACTTAGTTACTATTACAGACCCAAATTACACAAAATATAAATTACAATAAGTCTTTAGGGTCTTTAGTCTTCAAGTCTTCATGTGCCATCAATTGGTTTGCTAATATAAACCTGCAAACAAGCTAGATAGACATTAAATACCAGAGTATTTGTCATAATCAAAATAGGAAATGACACATAGGGTCAACACCTATAAATAGAAGCTTTTTGAGAGACACGGACAGTAACAGATTCACACATTACATTCATACATTCACAGAGACACAATCACAGAGAGAAATCGTATAGGCAATTGTGAGAATATTAGAGAGTTCTGATCAAGGTTGAGCTATAGAGCTTGGGAATTAGAGATATTGTGAAGGAAAAGGAAGAATTCAAAGAAGCTCAAGCAGAGGCAGTTGCAGTTTGTGAGACAGAACTTGAAGATTTGAGGATTGTAGAGAACTAGAATCAAAGAAGAATTGAAACATTGAAATTGAACTTGAAGACAGAAGGAGTTGAAGACTAAAGTTGGTTTCATTTTTGTTTTTGTGCTTAATTTTGTTTTAAAATAATACAAATTTTGGAAGATTCAGTGATTTGAGATTTAAAATTTTGTTCTGAAGTTGACCCATTATTTCAACTCGTTAACCCAAGGTCCAACCCATTGGACTAGATCTGAACCATTGACCCATAACTGATGATCTATCTGACTGGATCGACCCATTGACCCAAAACTCAAGTCCAAGTTGGATCTAGGTCCATTGACTTTTTGACCCAATTCTTAATCCAATATCCTAAAATAAATTGGGCTTAACCCAATTAGTTTGTTCCATTCCAATTAATTAGTTTAAGCCCAGAATCCCAAAATGAATTGGGCCCAACCCAATTAATTTTTTCTAAGCCCAATTCCCAAATCAAGTCAAGACTCAAAGACTAAGCTGAAAGCTATCCGACCCAGTTATTTGAACCAAATTAATTCAAGCCCAAAATTTCAATTTATTGATTGTTTGGCTCATAAGAAAAATTTGGGAAAACTTTCTCAAGAAAATCCAACGAAAAAAAAAAAAGTTTACACGTGACAAGTGACGTCATGCTGATGTCACCTTACTACAATGATTTTTTAAAAATTAAAATATAAAATAAAGTGAACCATGTGTCACCACTATGGATGGACACACGACCCACCAAGCCCAACGGGAATGAACTTGATTCAAACTGGTTCAACCAGTATGATTTCTGAACCACTGGTTTTATTTATTTTATTTTTACTTTGATTTTTAATTTTTGAAAATTGGAAAAAATGATAAAAATGGGATAAAAATCAAGAAAATTATTTTAAAAATTAGGAAAAATAAATGAAAAATTATTTGAGTTATTTTGACACAAAAAAATATAAAATATAAAATAAAAATGCCAAAAAAAGAGAGAGAGAAAACCTTTAAAAACTCTAGAAAATTTTAGAAAAATGTTGAAAATTTTTAGAAAAATTTTATAAAGTTTTGAAAAAAAATAAATCTGGGGATGTTTTAAAAACTCTTTTTCTTATTTTATTTAATTTGTGTGTGTGTGTGTCACAGTGATTTAAGAAAGGGTAAAGAGTTATTTTAGACCTTACTTATATTAGTTTTGAATGGGGTTTATCTAACAAGATCCCCTCGTTTGGATGTCTTATTTGACATTTCTAAATCGCACTGTGATTTTTATTTTCCTTTTAAATGTTTATTTATTTATTTGTTTGCTTTTAAAGAGTTAATTAAATATCATTAGATTCAATTTAGGGATAATTCATGATTAATTAGGTATCGTTCCCCTTGCATAACTGAACTCTCGATCCCAACTCTAGTAAAATCAAACTGAGACTACTGGTTTCTTGGCCTAAAATTAGTCTAGAGACCAATCAACAAGTGGTAATTAGGTGAACTAACGACACCTAAGTAAATAATAGGTTAGTGGCAACTTCCTCAAATTTTCAATATTATTTGTAATGACCCCAAAAATTGTGTGCATGGAAATATAATAATAATAATAATAATAAATAATTAATTATAATTATTATTTAAATAATATATATATATATATATATATATATAAAACAAACCAATCGGATTGAATTTCAATCCTGCAGGTAGCAAACAGACCCCTCCAACGTCGTCTCCCACTTCGTCTCTCTCTCCTCGTCTTCTCTCTCTCTTTCCTTGATTTCATTGGTCAAACGAGCATCAATCAAAAAATGAAAAATATCACCGAGTTTCATTATCCGCCACTGACATTCCTTCCGAAGTGGATTTGTCGCAGAAGTGACATAGGCACCACTCTTGGAGTAAGGAAAACCTTTTTCCTTTCCTCAGTTTTTTCTTAAATCTTTAGCCAAATCGACAATCAGACACCACCATAGGGTTCTAATCTCGATCTTTGTCATTTTAACTAGAGTGAATTTTCAATTTAGGTTTCCTAGGCACCACTCCAAGGCTAGGGTAAGATTTAGGAAATTTAGAAAATTTGCGATTTTTGGGAATTTAATTATTTATTTGGAGTTTATAGGCTTAGGAAATGTTAAATAGTTATTGGGAATTTTGTGAGCTTAGGAATATTAAGGAAATTATAATTTTGGGATTGAGTTGATTTTATTGGAGATAATATGATTTCAAGGTTTGGAGTTTTGAACGCTCCGGGTGGGAATTGGAATTTTTACCAGACTTTTCAAGATTCAGGTAAGGGGATTAAGTTAAGTCAGGATTTTTATTAAATATGAACTCATTAAATTGTTATATATTTATTTATTTATGAGTTCAATGATTATTTTGAAAACCAATCGTTCAACAGAGATTTCACAAACCTAGGATATATGGTATGATATTTTGAATAATATGAGCAGTGGAAAATCTGATTTATCTCACCAACTAAAAATGCAGTGTTTTCTTGGTTGTTTCCTGGATCGTGTTTGAATATTGAAAATGCGTGGCAGGTGAATGATTTTATGGTTTATCGTGAAACCAAATTTGGGAATGACTGTGAAATATATTGGAACTGTTTGTGAAATATACTGGAACTACTTGTGAATAATACAGAGATTTGATATGACGGCCGAGGGCCGGGTTTTATATAATGGCCGTGAGCTAGGTTTTATTTGACGGTTATGAGCAGGGTTTACTTGATGGTCAGGGGCCGTGTTTTTATTAAATGGTAGGTGTAAAACGAAATGATTTAAATTATAGTTTTTATTACATAAATTGCATGATATGCTTTAGGAATCCTGGGGACCAGTTGTTATGTGAGCACGGTACCGTTTCTAGTGATTGATTATTAGACCATGTGTGCCCACATTGTTCTGGATAGAAGTGTAGGATGGTCTCAGCCGACTGCCTGCGTGAGGTTGAAGTAAGGGCGTCAAACCTGCAGCTTGGTTGTGGATGCCTGCGGACTGCAGAGGATAATGTTTTGACTTTGTTTTAGGCTGATCACCCAAGCTTAGTCCAGCCTTTGGGCCACACAACCCGTGCCATGGGGGAAGTAAATGGCGTTAGTCACAGGGAGTTGTCTTATATGCATATATGTGGATTTATGTAAATGGTGTTAAATATTTACTGAACTAGTTTATATAGTGGCAAGGAAAGAGGATATTTTCAAATGTATGGAATTACAATATATTTTTTAATGTTATTTTTGGTTAAATGAAGAACTGGTTATTTTCTGTATACACTAAAATTCATGCTGGCCACACACTGGTTTTTAACTTTTTCTTCCTTATTGAGAAGTGTCTCACCCCAATGTACAAATTATCTTTTCAGGAAACACCAGGGATCGTGTTTAGCATACTAGAGGGCCCGAGCTAGCTGTTTAGTTTATGTATGTAGTAGGTATAGACTGAGTTTTCTTTTTATACAGTGTTATGGGTTGTAATATGGATTTTCTTGGAGATCCTTGTGTATAAAAGTAGTTTAACACTCTGGTAATGTATGTTGGAGAATTTTTTTTCATTATTTCTACTGCATGTATGTATTGACTATGGTATCAGGTACACAGACGTCACTAAAGTAGCACCCAGGCCCCACGTGGCGGGTCGGGGCGTTACAAGCATATAAGAGCCTAGGTTGCTAGGTTCTGCAGACTTTAGTAAATAGTGGAATACAATACTTGAGTATATGAATGGATTGTGAGGGGAGTAGGAGAATGGTAGATTGAGATATGAGTCAGTTATTGTTAAAGGATGAAATTGGGAATTTTGGGTTCTATCTTGCAGCTTGGAGGTAGGAAATTCTATGATTGTTTCTGAAGTTTTCCTAGGGTGACGATCTCAGAAAAACCATAGTAAACTATCGCCGATTCTTGTTTCTGAGTGGTAGGATTGAATCTTAAATTGGGATTGAGGATGATAAAATGAATGGTTATAGAAGAATATTTTATAGATTCTAGTTTGTTAAGTGTATTAGTGGCATTACATAGCATCACCCAGCATGTGATGGTAGAAATGGCTAGGAGTTCTTGGAAGCAGAGCTGCACGATTTAGCAGTTCACGCGTATGAAGCCCCGTCGTTTTCGGAGGGGCTGACCCATTAGTGGCTGAGAATTGGGTCTAGGATATTGAGGACATGTTGGCAGTGCTCCATTGTACTGAAGAGCAAAAAGTGTCATTTGTTGCATTCAAGTTAACTAGAGAGGCAAAACGTTGGTGGAGATCAACGAGACTATTAGAGAAGCAGAGACCTGAACCTGTAATGGTGACCTGGAGCGGCTTTAGGGAGTTGTTCTTCGAGCAGTACTTCCCCACTACTATTAGAAGCACGAAGGCAGCGGAGTTTTGCACTTGATGCAAGGGCGTATGATGGTGCAACATTATGCAGCTAGATTTATCGAGCTGTCCAGGTTTGCCCCGTACTTAGTACCAGATGAGGAAAGAATGCGAGGAAGTTTGGGGAGGGCCTGAGCTAGGGATTTTATGATCAAGTGGTAGGCTTCCGGGCCCATACTTCCTTAGAGATAGTTGATAGAGATACAGTGATTGAGAGTAGCCTACAGAGAGGTGTTGCGACACAGAGTCAGAGGAAGAAGACCGCGCCTCTAGATTTTTAGGCAGGGTCCAACCGGGGGTTATGGAGGAGATAGGATAGTAGAGGAGGTTAGATTCAGGGGATGGGAGGTCGAGCGGTATAGGACAAACCAATGCCCCTCTTTGTTCCATATGCTATAGAAGACACTTGGGAGAATGTCGGGTCAGAGAGGTGATATGTTACCGGTGCTATCAATCTATCCATATAGCAAGAGATTGCTGAACCTCGCTAGCGATTGCGCCTGCTCCTAGACCATATAAAGGAGGTTAATAGGCACCCCGAGGTGGTCAGAAGAGGAATACTGCCTTAGCACGGGTCTACGCTTTGACACGAGGAGATGCTGAGGCGGAAGGAGATGTTCTGACAGGTACTATTTTAATACTATCATATAAAGCTACTAGCTCATTTAATTTAAAGGAGACTTATTCTTTTATCGCCATGGAATTTGTTAAATTTTATGGATAGAAACTCAACCGTTAGATGTCAGGTTGTCAGTGTTTACGCTGACTGGGTAATAGTGTTGTGCAGGAAGGTACTTGGGAACTGTCTAGTTTAGATTCAGGGGAGGTCTTTACCAGCTGACTTAGTAATTTTAGATATGCATGGTTTCGAGGTAATTCTGGGATGGACTGACTAGCTGCTAACTACGCCAGTATAGACTGTTATCATAGAGAAGTGGTATTCAGACCTCTAGGAGGACAAGAGTACATATTTGTGGGGTCATGTGTGCGCACCCCACCATAATTTTTATCCACCATTTAGGCGAGGAGGTTATTGCTGGGGGGTTGCCAGGGATATATGACCTTCATGAAGGAAGTATCAGAAGGGAAATTGAGATTAGAGGATATTCCAATAGTGAGGGATTTTCCTAATGTATTCTATGAGGATTAGTCGGGACTACTTCCTGAATGTGAGGTAGGATTTGCTATTGATCTAATTCCGGGGACAGTGCCGATTTCTAAAGCGCCGTACATAATGGCACCAGCAGAATTAAAAAAGGTAAAGGAAAAGTTACAAGAATTATTAGATAAGAGGTTTATTCGGCCCAACGTGACGCCCTGGAAAGTGCCGGTATTATTTGGGAAAAAGGAAGATGGGTCAATGAGAAAGTGCATTGATTACATATTTCCATATTTTCATAAGTCGGTCAAAATAGTGGGGCTAGTTTAATCCTAAAGTTAAGAGGCCCATAAGAATGTAAAATACTAAGTGGGTAACAATTGGATTCCTATGTTTTGTGGAAATTCTTTATTTCCTAGGAAGTGATGTTATCACTATAAGCTGAAAACAAGCATGAGAACAAGATGTCATGGGCATCACATTGCCAAGTATTCTGAAGGATCCTGTGAACCAAATAACACTTAACAGAATCATCTTTAGCAACTTACTTAGAAGGAAAAATCATAATGATTCTCAGACCTTTAGCAATCTTCTATCCAGAAGGAAAACCATACATTCTAGGACCTAGAGCTTTATCTCTTCGCTCTATCCTGTGCGAATCCTACTTGGCAATGGAACACGAATTTAACCGCCAAGGCATCGACTCGATTGGGATTTGATTTGTATACAACCTACTGTGGATCTTCTGTTGCTATTTGCAATTGATTGTGGCTCTTGAAGCCATCTTCAGAATCTAATCCTTCTACCATTAACAACTCTCTATCACAAATGAAGACAACCTCTTCTGAAAAATAAAGGTGTAGTCCCAAGAGGGGGGGGGTGAATTGGGTTTTAAAATTTTCTTTTAATTCCTTTAATGAAAACTTAACCTTTTTTTGATAATGCACAACAACTTATTTCTTTTTATTCAATCCACAACCACACAAACATTAAATCAAACAAATTAACCAAGTCAATCAATCATAAAACATTCAATCAAGATATACTTTGCAACTTAATGGAAATTCTCAGCTTTTTCAACTTGTGTGCAGCCCTGTTTATATAAATTTGAATCAAGCTATGTATATATGAAATTTGTCTCTCAATTTGATATCCAATACAACATCCAATCACTTTTTCCAAATACTTAGACCTTAAATAAACTTTAAGTTAAAGAGTCTTGGGGTGTTGATTCAATCAATGTACTATTTTACAATTTTTGCAAAAGATTGATCAACTAACGTACTCCCTTTTGGTTTCCGCAATCCCAAAAACAAATTAATCTTAAGTTTATTTAATATCTAATCCATGTAGTGTATATGATTTAGATATTTAAAACATCCACGTAGTTTATATATGCTGAAAGTAAAGAGTAAGGGAAAGAGAAAGTGAGACCACAAATTTTACGAGGTTCGGCTTATACCTAGCCTACATCCTCGCCTTTGGCAAACCACCAAAGGATTCACTAAAACCAGTTCATTTTCCGGTTGGAACAACACCATTTACACACTCCTTCAGTAGGCTAAAGCCCGCCTCTCCAAGTAATATCCCCTCACTCGGTCACTCCTTCAATAGGCTAGAGCCCGCTGATATCCCCATACTTAGCCAACAATCCAAACACCTTGGAACATCAAAGAACTACAAGAAATACAATATACAAGCTGCGTACAATAGCACTCTCAAAACAGAGTAGATTAGTATACTTTCAGCATAATATACTTCAAAATAAATAACAATATGGGATTTTAACTTGAAGCTCAAGGGAGTATATAACCGATTAATTATTTCAATGATTGAAAGATTTAGAATTTTATTGCTCAATTTCGATGGAAGAAGATCAGCAAAAACTCAATTAGAAATTAGTGCACAATATGCGAGCTTAAGAGCTTTTGAATGATGAGAACAATTGAGTGAGTATTGAGTGCTGAATTTGATTCTTGGTAATTAATTCAATGATCTTGAGGCTTATTTATAGACTTGAAAAAGTATGTAACTTGATCCCCAAGTGACTTGGAGTATTTCCCAAGTTTTCACAAAGTTTGAGCCCTAAGCAATCTCATTTAAAAAATTTGTTCGTTATAAAAATTTAAAATCTGCCACGTGGCAATAGACTAGTACTTTTGGTCAATCGCCTGTCCAGTTATTTTAAAGGGGCAGTAGGGTGGCAATTTCTGGTGGAGCACTGGTGGTCTACTAGTGGGACACAATCAGTCTACTGGTGGAACACAATTAGGTTGTTGTCAGGTTGCTATCAGCTTCGAGTACCCTTAGGTTTTTTGTCATAACATTTTCTATGTAACTCCAAATTTGACAAGCTTGGTGTCAAAAGAAAGATAAGATAAAATCCTACAATTTTAATGTTGAACACGTTTTAAAAAAAGGAGTTTTTGATAGAGAAAAATGCACCTTAATGCTGATGTAGAAAAATTAACAACATTTGGAAAATCCTCTTTTTGGTGCTTTTCATTCCAAAAATGATTCTAACCTTTTTGAAATAATTTTTGACCTTATAAAAATATTTTCCAAGTATGTTAAAAGGTATCTAGGTCCAAGAAATTAACCTAAGAGTTTCATGCATCCATATTGAAATTATTTGAAGTACTTACATGAAATTTCCTATAAACTCTTTCAAATTTTCAATTCTTGAATTCCTTGAGATCTTTATACTTGCTTCATTTTTATTTGAGTTTTCATCAAGTTCTATTTAATCCTCATGCTCTCATGATCTTCAAACTTTATCTTTGAATCCATGCTTTAAGCTTCATATTAATCATCCTTCTTTGAAATATAAGCTTTCATGAATCGTTCTGAACACTTGACCTTGCATTCATCATTGAATCCGGAAATGACATCACTTAACCAAATATGTAAAGTTCCACTTGTTTTTTAGCATCAAAATAGGATGTTAAGTCTTGTAAGACCAACAATCTCCCCCTTTTTTATGATGACAAACAAGGAGCAAAAATTTGAGTGAGCCTAAAAAGACTCCCCCTTTCAATAAGCATCATCATAACAATATTTGTAAGATCAATATCAATGTCAAAAACTCTTTTACAATCATGCTCCTCACTTCATTCAAGTTCAAGTTTATCAATCAATATCAAATACTTCTCCCTGTTTTGATATATATATGTTATGTTCATGCTAAATTTTTGCTTAAAACTTCTCTCCCTTTTGACATCAATCAAAAAGAGTAAAGAAAAAAAATGATTAAGTTCAAATAAAATCACATTTTGAGCATATTATCAAACATGCATATCAAACATATGTACACATTCAATTTATTATTTTTCAATATAACATGTGGTGTGTTTTAATGGTCATTTATATGAGTTGTAACATCTTTACTAACAACTTTTTTTCCCTTTGACATTATTCAAGATACCAATTGTTGATTTTATGATACCAATTTAAAATTTAATTCATGATATCAATTTAAAATTTTATTAATTCATGGTACCAATTGATTAATAAGGAAACGATCATAATATAGGTAATAAGTCATAACACTCCCCCTGAATTCAATACATTCAGTTTTGTTACCAATTATGCTTTTATCATCCCATGTTTCATAACATTGATCATGTTTTAAATATCAATATCATGTCAATATCATCAATGTCATACCATGCTCATAGATATAATCATACTTGTCATGCTCAAAAACAAATTGAACTTTTAGATTATGATACCAAGTGAGCTTTTAAATTTTGATATCAATTAGAATATTCATGGATACCAAAGTACTTTATAGATACCAAAGCCATTATCACATCATGCATAGCTCAAGGATACCAATATAACTATTATATCTTTCATAGCTCATAGATATCAATATAAAGAGCAGTAAGTTTATCCATGTGATTCATCAATAGCATGCATGGTGAAGAATTAATCTTATACCAAAATTCATGCTTATGCTCAATAATCTCATGCTCAAAATTTCAATATAGTGAGTCATAAATTATCAATATAAGTCAAGTCAAGTCAAGTCATACACATGTAACATATAACATATCAACACATCACATAAGCAGGGAGTATATCATTATCATTTGCTTTGTACTACAATTTTGCTCAAGTTGTTTCTTATTCTCAAATATCTTTTCTTAAAAAAAACTTATGCAGTAAGCTTAGATTTTCTTTTGATTTTAAAACTTTCTTATTTAAGCTTGTATGACTCATCCTTTGATTTTGGCCAACAATGTTATTTGTGTTTTCATGTGTTTCGATAAACACTTTGATATTTTCAAGGCTTTTTATCTAGGCACCCATACCTTTTTGGGTCCAGTAGGTTTCACAAGGGATGTTTCTTTTACTCTCCATATAAGTTTAGTCTTCACACCCTTTCTTTTAAATGGACGTTCAAACTTCATATGTCCCTTTTTTCTTACATTGATAGCATATGGTGTTAGTGTAGGCATTAGAAGATGTGCTAACATAATCTTCGGATGCTTTTGAAAAATATCCCATGTAAAGACTATTTTTTCTTATATTTTCAATTCCATTAAAACCAATGTCTTCTTTGTTCAATGACATTCTTTGTGAGCCTATTATTTTGTCAAAGTTTTCCTTTCCTTTTGTGAAGTTGTAAATGATCTTTTCTTTATCTTTAATTTGATTTTTGAGATCATTTATCTCAATATCTTTCTTGCCATCAACATTCTCTTGAGATTTCTCAAATTCTTGAGACATTTTTCTGATCTTATCCTTTAATTCAGAAATATATATGTCTGTCTCATATTCCATGGAGGATAAGGATTGAAGGTCTTTTATTTCATTCATCATCTTTTCATTCATCATTTTTCATTCTTACTTTCTAATTTCTTGATTTTCAATTCTCTTTCATTTTCAACAAGATATTTAGATTTTAACTCCTTTGTCATAGCTTCATTCTTACTTTCTATTTTCTTGATTCTTGAATCCTTTGCTCTTTCAGCAGTTTTAAGGAATTCTAACTCTTTCATTATACCTTCATTCTTATTCTTCAATGACGTATATCGTTTAGTCACATTAATTAACATCTTATGCATCTTGAATAAATCATTTTGAAGTTCTTCATAAGATGGCATGCTCTCCTTATCGGATTCATTAGATGAATCACTATCATATTCATTATCCGATTTTGGCTAAGGAACATTGTGACGTCCCGATTTTCGTACAAATTTTTTTTATAAACAATAATAAATATTCACTTGTCATCAACAATATTCGCCAATCGGCCACATCAACAACCCTGTTACCACTCATATGTCCTGACCCGCATTGGGTACCCGGTAAATAGTCATTTTATTTATACAACCTAACAGCGAAAGATAGTACATACCTAACAACCAGAATACAATACCCAAAGTATCAACATACATATATGTACATTACCATCACATACCCAAAAACAACACAACCCTAGGGGAATTACACCCCCTCTAGTCCAAGAACTCACCCTGTGTGTCAGGGTCTCAGCTCCCTATGGTCTCGGAGCTCTATCACCTGGCCTATCTCTATTCCATGAAAATTTTTGATAATTTGGTGAGACACATCTTAGTAAGAAAGAATAAATTATTTATAGTGTGTGGCAATATGAGTTCAGTTATAACACACTTTACTCCAAATCATCATTACATCTGAGAAAAATACACTAATAAACATATATTCATAATCATATAATATATACAACTCAAGCTTTTATAAGCTTTAAACCCTTTCTCAAGTTCAATCATTTCCAACACATATTTACTCGCGAAGTTCTTGAGAATAGGGAAGACTACCCGCCCATACAGGTAGCTTCCCTTTGCCCTAACACGTTATGCAGTTAGGTATGGCCACATCTAATACCTATCAGAGGACTCACCTTACTCAGCAAGCCCTCAGGCGGAGAGTTTCAATTCGCCTCAATTATTTATATTATTAACTCACACGGATCTATTTCTCAATTTCCATTATTTCTTTCATTTCTCATTTTAGCCTATTTTATCATTCTTTCAATTTCCATTTCCATTTCATTATCCGACTCATGAGTATCCTTGGTATCTAGTACCAACATCGTGTCTATAACTCATGGCTACCCTGAGGATCTTTCTTTCCATGTCATACTTCCCCCCATGGTCAAGGTTGTGTGGCCAGAAGGCTAGATCTAACCGCGGTTTGTCGACCCGGTTAAATCAAAATATCATATCACATATCTCACGTATGTAGTACAACTGGCCGGCCTATAGCCCTGATTCGAACTCAAGGGGCACAAAAAATCTACTAAATAACTCAGTCGACTGTCACGCCACATGCTCCAAGAGTCCGTGTGGTTGCACTACACCACTAGCAACGGTACCATGCTCAATATTACAACCCATCATTAGGGTTTCCACAACCATCAATCAGGGTTATCACTGCCACATACCCGCAATTATTATGTAGTATTGACATTTTATCAATCATATTTCAATGATCCCTTTGCAGTAATTGCACTTTATAACGTTCACATTTTCCTAGTATTCACAGTCAGTATACCCAATTCAATAATCACATTTCAATATATACGTTTCTGAATTCACGTTCTCATTTTCATGTTTCAATATTTTCATATCAATATACATCATTAATCTCATATCAATATATCTTAATTCGTCTCATAATAGTATGTATCGTGTTTCACATATTTCAACATTTTCTCAAACCTATATCAGTAATTTACACAATCTCATTTTCATAAAAATCATTTCTATTCACATATAAATATCATATTTCATTATTTCCCATGAACATGTTAATAATTCTCATTTCATTATTTTCTCAGAAATTACTCATCATTATATTTCACATTTTTCATTATGCGTCATACGCCACACACTTTTCATCTAATATTCATAATGTATCAATTTCACAAGGAAAAATACCATAACTTTATTTTCCAAATATTCATTTAATTAATAATATAAAAATACTGTTATAATTTATTCCCCTTACGTGACTTACTGAGAGTCATGTTAAGACTCAAATCCATGCCCTTGGCGCCCGAAACTCAAATCTTACAATTCGCGTTTTCCCTAGATTAATTAACTAATTTCCCAAAATAATATCCATATAACTTTCCCTAGGCTCCATATACCCTAATTTAACATTTAAACTAATATTTAACACCCTCACTTGGTTTTCTGAACTATGCATGTAGGGTCCCGAAATTACACTCGCAGCGCTCACCCAGGCCCCGAATTCCAAAAATCCTACTTCAACCTCAGAATGCCCAATATTCTAGTATTTCTAAATCAACACTAATTAAATAATAATTAGCCCCTTAATAACCCCCTTATCCCAATTTTGGGGTTATGCCTACGATGATCCCACGAGAAATCCGCTTCGTTAGACTTGTAGAGAATTATCCTTAGATCCTCGTGGTGGTTTCCGATCATCAATTGGGCTTAAAATTTAAAAGAAATTGAGGTAAAAGTGGAAATTTAGCTTACCCTAGGAGATACGCCTACACCACTCCTACAACCAATCCGCTTCAGTAAAAATGACGGCGGCAAAAAATGGAGTCCAGGAGTATTTCCTAATTTTCGATCGGACGAGTATTCGTCGAGAAAATGAGGAGAGAGAGAGAGAGAGAGAGAGAGAGAGAGAGAGAGAGAGAGAGAGAGAGAGAGAGAGAGAGAGAGAGAGAGACTGGGGGAGGGGCTCTCCGCAGCTCCTCTTTGCAAATTCTAAGCTTGAAACATCTTTTGAAGCTTCAGGAAGTGATAATATAGTATATATATATATATATATATATATATAATATTTAATTAATAATAATTTATTTAATTAATAAAAATAAAAAAAAATATATATATATAAAATATTTAATTAATAATAATTTATTTAATTAATAAAAATAAAAATAAAAAGTAATTATTATTTTTAAAATTAATTAACTAATTATTTTTTTTATTTTATTTTTTATTATTATTGTTATTTTTTTATATATTTTTTTAAATCACTCCACTATCTTGTGTAACCATTTTTAGGATTATTACAAACATTGTTCTTTATCATCATCCCATACCATGAAGCAACGATAAGCAACCTCTTGGTCACTTGATTCACATTCCAAACTACTTGTGCTCAAATTATCCAAAGTAGTGGCTTTCATGGTCTTTTTGTCTTTCTTCTTAGACTCTTTCTTAAGTAGTGGACATTCCGATTTTATATGTCCAGCTTTGTTGCTATTATAACATGTAGGAGTTTTATTTTTGATTTCATTTTTCTAATTTCTTCTTCTTCTTCTTCATCTAATTCAGATTTGGATTTTCTTTTGAATTTATTTTTCCTTCTTAGTATTCTTGCTAGCTTTTTGGATATGTAGGCTAGTTCATCTTTATCCATTTCTTCTTCACTACTAGAGTTTGAAGCTTTGAAAGCTATAGAATCTTGGGCTTTAGTTTTTCCACTTCTTTCATTCATTGTCATTTCGTATGTGAGGAGAGAACCTATAAGTTCATCTAAGGAGGTGTTTTTCAAATTTCTTCCTTTCGTTATGGTAGTGGCTTTTGGTTTCCATATAGATGGCAGTCCTCTAAGAATTTTTCTTTTCATCTCATAAGTAGAGTAAGTTTTTCCTAAGGCATTTAGGGAATTTATTATGTGAGTGAACCTAGTGTACATATTAGTTATGGATTCATTCGGGTTCATCCTAAAGGCTTCATATTCGCTTGTAAGCATATCAATCTTATTATCCCTAACATCTATAGTGCCTTCGTAAGTTACTTCTAGCTTGTTCCATATTTCCTTGGCCGATTTGCAAGCCATTACTCTATTAAATTCATTCATATCAAGGGCACAATATAAAGCATTCATAGCACTAGAATTAACTTGCAGCATTTTGTGATCTAAGTCAGTCATATTTTTTTCTCCTTAGGAACTTATTTTCCATCTACTAGTTTAAGGGGAATTAGGTCACCATCCGTGACAACCTCCCAAGCTTTCCAATTCATAGTTTTAAGGTAAATTCTTATACGTTGTTTCCAAAAAGTATAGTTCAAACCACAAAAGATAGGAGGCCTAGTTGAGGATTGTCCCTCTCCAAAGGGAGCTACGCCTATGTGAGCCATTAAAATCTTTTTATGGCTACGAATTAAGATTTGCTATTACCCCGCTCTGATACCAATTAAAAAACAAAGGTGTAGTCCCAAGAGAGGGGGTCAATTGAGTTTTAAAATTTTCTTTTAATTCCTTTAATGAAAAGTTAACCTTGTGTTGATAATGCACAACAACTTAATTCTTTTTATTCAATCCACAACCACACAAACATTCAATCAAACAAATTAACCAAGCCAGTCAATCATAAAACATTCAATCAAGATATACTTTGAATCCTGAAATGACATCACTTAACCAAATATGTTAAGTTTCACTTGTTTGTTAGCATCAAAACAGGATGTTAAGCCTTGTAAGACCAACACTTTCCTTCTTGGTCCATTTCATGCAAGATTTATGCTGCCAAACAATGTTCAATTATTGATCACAGCTGACTAAACAATACCATCTGTATTGTATTTTATACTAAAAAACCAAGACATGTGTTTATTGCATATTTTTCCAGTCACTGGAGCAAGATCATGGTTGACTTGAAGTCATTATATTACGACTTAGACTTGCCATAACTGCAATCCGTGTTTTTCATTGAGGATACTTTTCAACTATGTTTTGATATTCAACATGTGCCACCATATGTTAGAAGTTGTGTTTTAAAAACTGTTTGAAGCAAGGAAAAAAATCTAGAAACCAACTTGGTGGGAAAATGATACTTTACCCTGATTTAAAAGTGTATGCCTGTGTATTAGTTTGGCATTGAAAAGGAATTAGGTGATTAGAATTTCAGGGAATACTTGGAAGTTCATATAATTTTTACTCGAACGAATTACAAAGTTATGATGAGAGTTTTGAAGTACCTTTTATACATTTGATTTGACAGATAAATGGTTACACATCTTAAAAACAGAATTGAGTACACAGTAAGATCACTATAGGTTTCTGGTGCTACCAATTGGGGTTACCAATGCACCTTGCATTTTTATGGATATAATGAATCAAGTTATTCAACCATATTTGGATCAATTCATTATAATTTTTATGGATGATTTTGGGGTATTCAAAGACTCAAGAAGAGTATGAACAACATTTGTGATTAATTTTACAAACATTATGAGTGCATTAGTTATATGCTAAACAGGAAATGTGGGTTCTTGACAACTAATACAAAATTTTTAGGTCATGTCATAATCAAAGGATAGTTATCTACTGATTCTTCTACTCAAAACTTGTTAGGTTAACTATGGATTTTACGTGGGGTTGTATTCAACAAATTTTGAGGACGAAATTTTTGTAAGGAGTGGAGAATGTAATGACCCTAAAAATTGTGTACATGGAAATGTAAAAATAAATAAATAAATAATAATTATAATAATTAATTAATTATAATTATTATTTAAATATTATATTAATATAATATATATATATATATATATAACGAACCAATCCTTCCTAATATTGAATTTCAATCCTACGAGCAGCAAACAGACCCCCCCCAGCATTGTCTCCCACTTTGTCTCTCTCTCTCCTCGTCTTCTCTCTCTCTTTCCTCGATTTCATCCGTCAAACGAGTGCCGATCAAAAAACAGAAAATACCATCGGGTTCCATTCTCCACCACCGACATTCCTATCGAAGTGGATTTGTTGTAGGAGTGACGTAGGCAGCACTCCTGGGGTAAGGTAAACCTTTTTCCTTTCCTCAATTTTTTCTTAAATCTTTAGCCAAATCGGCGATTGAACACCACCACGGGGTCCTAGCCTCGATCGTCGTCATTTTAACCTGAGTGAATTTTCAATTTGGGTTTCCTAAGTACCACTCCAAAGTTAGGGTAAGATTTAGGAAATTTAGCAAATTTGCTATTTTTGGGAATTTAATTATTTATTTGGAGTTTATAGGCTTAGGAAATGTTAAATAGTTATTGGGAATTTTGTGAGCCTAGGAATATTAAGGAAATTATAATTTGGGGGTTGAATTGATTTTATTGGGGATAATGTGATTTCAGGGTTTGGAGTTTTGAACGCTCCGGACGTGGGTTGAAATTTTTACCAGACTTTTCACGATTCAGGTAAGGGGATTAAGTTAAGTCTGAATTTTTATTAAATATGAACTAATTAAACTGTTATATATTTATTTATTTATGAGTTCAATGATTATTTTAAAAACCAACCATTCAATAAGGATTTTATGAACTTAGGATATATGGTATGGTATTTTGAATAATATGAACGGTGGAAAATCTGATTTATCTCACGAACTAAAAATATAGTGTTTTCTTGGCTGTCTCCTAGATTGTGTTTGAATACTGAAAATGTGTGGCAGGTGAATGATTTTTATGGTTTATCATGAAACCGAATTTGGGAATGATTGTGAAATATACCGAACTGTTTGTGAAACACACTAGAACTGCTTGTGAATAATACAGGGATTTGATATAACAGCCAGGGGTCAGGTTTTATATGAGGGCCGGGGGCCAGGTTTTATTTGAAGGCTGTGAGTTGGGGTTATTTGATGGCCGTAGGCCGGGTTTTATATAATAGTCGTGGGCCAAGTTTTATTTGATGGCTTTGAGCCAGGTTTACTTGATAGTTGGGGGCCGAGTTTTTATTAAATGGTAGGTGTAAAACAAAATGATTTAAATTACAGTTTTTATTACTTAAATTGCATGATATGCTTTAGGAACCTTGGGGACCAATTTTTATGTGAGCACAGTACCGTTTCTAGTGATTAATTATTAGACCATGTGTGCCCACATTGTTTTAAATAGAAGTGTAGGGTGGTCTCAGCCGACTTCCTGTGTGAGGTTAAAGTAAAGGCGTCAAACCTACAGCTTGGTTATGAATGCCTACAGACGTACTTGCAGAGGATGATGTTTTGACTTTGTTTTGGGCTGATCACCCAAACTTAGTCCAGCCTTCAGGCCGCACAACCCGTGCCATAAAGGAAGTAATGACATTAGTCACAAGGAGTTGTCTTATATGCATATCTGTGGATTTATGTGAATGGTGTTAAATATTTACTAAACTAGTTTATACTGTGGAAAGGAAAAGGGATATTTTCAAATGCATGGAATTACTATATATTTTTTAATGTTATTTTTTGGTTAAATGAAGAACTGGTTATTTTTTGTATACATTAAAATTCATGTTGGTCACACACTGATTTTTAACTTAGTCTTTCTTATTGAGAAGTGTCTCACCCCAATATACAAATTATCTTTTCAGAAAACACCAGGGATCGTGTTTAGCAGACTAAAGGGGTTGAGCTAGCCGTTTAGTATATGTATGTAGTGGGTATAAACTGAATTTTCTTTTTATACAATCTTATGGGTTGTAATATTGATTTTCTTTGAGACCCTTGTGTATAAAAGTAGTTTAGCACTCTAATAATGTATGTTGGAGAATGTTTTCATTATTTCCGCTGCATTTATGTATTGACTATGATATCAGGTACACAGACGTCACTAAAGTAGCACCCGGGCCCTATGTAGCTGTTTGGGGCATTACAAATTTATTATTCCTCGTATAACGACCCCAAAAATAATATGCTTGTAAATGTAAAAAAAGTCATTCATTAATTTATTATTATTAATTAAATAATATAATATAATATAATAATATATTAATATAATAATAATATTATTATTATTATTATTATTATTATTATTGTTATTATTATTATTATTATTATTATTATTATTATTATTATTATTATTATTATTATATGAATCATCTAGAAGTTTCCTCATAATTCAATTCAATTCAATTGAAACCCCCATGCAATCTCTCTCTCTCTCTCTCTCTCTCTCTCTCTCTCTCTCTCTCTCTCTCTCTCTCTCAATTTCTCTTCCATTTCTCTATGAAATTGAAGAACAAACATCATTCTTGAGTCCTAACTCTGCTCTTCAAAGATTTAATCAGAAAAATTTTGTCTTTTGCACGCCATAGGCACCGCTCCATAGTTAGGATAAGTTGACTAGTTTATATCAGGTTTTATTTTAAAATATTCCTGATTAAATTTGAGCACATGAATTTAATTATATCCATGTTATTTAAATACATGCCTGTGTTGAATTAAACTGCGAGGATTTGATCATAACAGGTTGTTTGAATATATTGGAATATATGCTTGAGTTAAATTAAACCATGAGGATTTGATCTTATTTTTACTTTAGTTATATTCGATTAAGTTTGAGTATATGAATTTGGTGATATTGGTTTTATTTAAACATATATGTGAGTAAAATTGAGGTACATAGATTTGATCCTATTCGTTTTTATTTAAATATGTTTGAGTTAAATTAAATTTGTGTAGCTGATCATACCCGCATTTTTATTAAAATATACCAGAGTATATTATAATATATTTTCTCTAGTAATTTATTGAATTATAAATAACACGCAAATCATATGACATGAGTTTATTTTATTTTATCGCATAATTGAGCAAGTTTGGGGATTTTTGCAGTGTGTGTTTAATATGTGATTTATTGCAAATATTGATGAGATTGGGAATAAGGATGATATTTTTGTACATATTTTATAGTGGGAATATTGATTAGATTATGATATTGTTTTAATTGCATAAATTGCAATTATATGTTTTAAGAACTCTAATGGGCCGGATGTGGTAAATGCTCGGTACCGTAACTACAAAGGAATATTAGTGCAGCCACACTGTTGTGGAAGTATTGGCGGTGGATAGTCAATTTAGTTTAAGTAGGGTTGTACCCACCTATTTCGGACCAAGATGTGGTAGGAAAATTGATCTTACAGACGTAATATTTTGATTTAGTTTTGGCCGACCAACCAAGTTAAGTCCAGTCTTTAGACCGCACAACCCATCATAGGGGTTAAACAAGACATTCATTGGCCAAAAAGGAGTCTTTCATATATATATATATATATTTGGGTATTTATGGGATTATGGCCTTAAATAGACATAAATGATGTTTTGGAGGAAAGCATGTATGTTTATTTATATGTGTGATCTACGGTTTATAAATAGAATTTGATTTAAAGTAAAATTATTAATGTATTTTTATGTTGTAAAGCTCATTTTAGTCATACACTGATAATAATCTAGTCCTTACTTACTAAGATGTGTCTCACCCCAATTTTTATCATACATTTCAGATACCTTGAGAAGTATAGCCGAAAGCAGAGTAGTATAGCGGAAGCGTGGGTGAGATTAGAAAGAGTCGTTTAGATTAAATTTTAATTTTGTTATTTTTTTTGTATATTTTAGAATTTCTAAGGATGTATTAAATTTGATATTGGAGATATTGTTATAATAAGGTTACTTAGTACTCTAGTATAATGAATTTGAGGTCTTCCGCTGTATAAAATTATTTAAAGGTTTAGGTTACCACAGTCGGTATCAGAGCACCGGGATATAGATTCTGTAGACTTTAGGAATGATTTTTACGAGAGCATAAGTTTAAATTATGATAAGGATAGAAATGAGTAGGTTAGAATAAGTTTAATTAGAATTATATTTAACAAATTTTAGGGACGAAATTTTTTATAAAGAGGAGAGAATGTAACAATCCCAAAAATAATATGCTTGTGAGTGTAAAAATAATAATAATAAAAATAATTAATTAAATAATATAATAATAATAATAATAATAATAATAATTATTATTATTATTATTATTATTATTATTATTATTATTATTATTATTATTATTATTATTATTATTATATGAATCATAAGAAAGTTTCTTGATGATTCAATTCAATTGAATTGAAAACCTCCCTTGCAATCTCTTTCTCACTCTCTCCGTCCTCTCTCTCTTTCTCTCTCTCTCTCTCTCTCTTTCAATTTCTCTTCCATCTCTCTGCGAAATTGAAGAACGAACATCATTCTCAGGTCCTAGCTCTGCTCTTCAAATATTTAATCGGTGAAATTTCGTCTTTTGCACACCGTAGGCACCCCTCTGGAGATAGGGTAAGTGGACTAGATTATGTTAGGTTTTATTTTGAAATATTCCTGATAAAATTTGAGTACGTGAATTTAATTATGTTCATGTTAGTTAAATACATGCTTGCGTTGAATTAAATCGTGGGGATTTGATCATAACGAGTTGTTTGAATATATTGGAATATATGTCTGAGTTAAATTAAACCGCGAGGATTTGATCATATTTTTACTTTAATTATATCCAATTAATAATGAGTATATGAATTTGGTAATATTGGTTTTATTTAAATATATATATATATATATATATATATATATATATGTGTGTGTGTGTGTGTGTGTGTGTGTGAGTAAAATTGAGGTACGTAGATTTGATCATGTCCTTTTTTATTTAAATATGTTTAAGTTAAATTAAATTTGTGGAGGTGATCATACCTGCATTTTTATTAAAATATACTCGAGTATATTATAATATATTTTCCTCAATAATTTATTGAATTATAAATAACACGCAAATCATCTGACATACGTTTATTTTATTTTATCGCATAATTAAGCAAGTTTACGGATTTTTGCAGTGTATATTTAATATGTTATTTATTGCAAATATTGATGAGGTTGAGAATAAGAATGATATTTTTTATATATATTTTATATTGGGAATGTTGATAAGATTATGATATCGTTTTAATTGCATAAATTGCAATTATATGTTTTAAGAACCGTGATAGGCTGAATGTGGTGAATGCTCAGTACCGTGACTACAGAGGAATATTAGTGCAGCCACACTATTTTGAAAGTGTTAGTGGCAGATAGTCGATTTGGCCTAAGTAGGGTTGTACCCACCTATTTCCCGACCAAGATGTGGTAGGCAAATCGATCTTACAGACATAATATTTTGATTTAGCTTTGGTCGGTCAACCAAGTTAAGTCTAGTCTTCGGATCGCACAACCCATCATAGGGGTTAAACATGACATGCATCGGTTAAAAATGAATCTTTTATACATATTTGGGTATTTATGTGATTATGGCCTTAAATAGGCATACATGATGTTTTGGAGGATAGTGCGTTTGTTTATTTATATGTGTAATCTACGGTTTATAAATGCAATTTGATTTAAAGTAAAATTATTAATGTATTTTATGTTGTAAAGCTCGTTTTAGTCATACACTGATAATAATCTAGTCCTTACTTACTGATAGAAGTCTCACCCAAATTTTTATCATATATTTCAGATACCTTAAGGAGCATAACTAAAATCAGAATAGCGTAGCAGAAGTGTGGGTGAGATTAGAATGAGCGGTTTAGATTAAATTTTAAAATTGTTATTTTTTGTATATTTTAGAATTTCTAAGAATGTATTAAATTTAATATTGGAGATATTATTATAATGAGGTTATTTAGTACTCTGGTATAATGAATTTGACATCTTCTGCTATATAACATTATTTATAGGTTCGGGTTACCACACCTCGCCATTTCAGACACTTCTCCGAGACATTGTGATAGCTTGGCGACTCCGCTGGGGACTTAGAGAGTCAAGCCATTAATTAGTTATGAATTATCTTAAATATGAATTTAATGGAGTTTGGATTACTCCATGATACTTTGTTTGTAAATATGGATATTTGTTGTCTACTTGTAAATATTTTATCTATATATATAACTTATATATGCATGTTGTGCATGATTGGATAAGCATGTGCAGAGTTTGATGATATGTGGGGATTAGGGGAATATGCAAATTATGTGAGCACACACATTTTCACAAGCTTTCTTTCAGGGTTTTACCCTTTATGAATAGATAGGGGTGTAGTACTGTTAGCTCTCATAAGACAAGGTCTTTGGGGGTGCGTGAACCACTCTGCTCAGTTTATACTTTATCCAAGCCCATTAGGTGATGATAGGGGACACGATGGGAACCTTTTACTAATAGGGAATAGAACTTGAACCACATATATTTAAATTTAGCTTCCTCCTTTAGGATAGAACCTTAGTGAAAACATGTAAGTGATAAATCCACCTGGGATGGGGCATGAGCTTCACCCTTCTCCACATAATTTAGTCCAGTCTTTTGTATATAGTTTTGAGTTCCTTTGTGTTGTTTCCTGCATTCTGCATCCATTTTAGACATGCACACTACTTTGTCAAAATTCTAGAAAGTCCCAAATCACCCTATGACAACTTAGTAGTGGAATACAATAAAGAGGAAATTGAGGTTCAGTAGTATCTTGGAGTTTGTCAAAGTCATAAAAAAATAGTTGAATTGAAGGAATTAAGGTAATTTAGGAAGGAACTGAAGGGCAATCTAGTCAAAATAATCCTCCCAAATTTACAGCCATTGTGTCCATGAGAAGTTCTCACTCCTCAAGAGGACTTTTAGTTGTCAGGTCTTGCCTCAACAGATGTGGAAGTTTTTTTTTTATTTTTTTAAAGTATGACTACATGGAAAGGAATGGCTAGGGAAGGGTTTTTCAGGAGCTGAATTGAATGCTTAGCATATGGGACAATTCCTAGAAGTCAGCAGATGAAAATAAATTTGTCTACAAATTAAGGAAGACAACTCAATTCTTAAACTAAGAAGATTATATATCAAAAGCTGGGTTGATTTGGGAATTTTCATTAGGTGACGAGGTTTTCCCAAGAACTTTGGCAAAGTGTTTGTTTAAGGTTGCATTTGCACTCATGCATTTCATGTATAATCATGCATGCATAATCATAGCCAATGGGTCCGGAAAGTTAAGTAGTTGTCCCAAGAGGGGGGTGAATTGGGTTGTTAAAAATTTTCTTTTAATCCTTTTCAAGAATCTTTAATCACTTGTTACTTTATCAAATACACAGCAAGAACTTAATTACTTAATCAATTCACAAACCAATACTTAATACACCACAAGTAAACAACTTAAACAATCAACCAACCAGTCAACAACATAAGTAATCAATCACAAAATACATAATTAAGATATGGTATTCAACTCTTTGACAATTTTCAGCTTTTGTAGCCCTGTGAATATATGAGTTTGTTAATGAAATTTGTTTGCACTCTCTTAACTAATATTTTCACAAACGATTAAACAACGTACTCTATTTTGGGTTTCCACAAAAGTTTAATCAAAACATACTTTCTTATATTAAGAGTCTTCTTTAATCTCAGTTTTCAACTTTCAGCAACCTGCACTTTGCATACACCACACAATTTATATACGCTGAAAAGTAAAGAGAAAGGGTAGAGAATGCCATCGAGATTTTTACGAGATTCAGCTTATCCCTAACCTATGTCCTCACCTTAGGCCAATACCACCTAAGGATTCTACTAGAACACTCCTTTCCGGGCGGAGCAAACCGTTACAAACGATACCCCACGCTTAGTCACTCTTTCAATAGGCTAGAGCAATGCCTTTCCAAGCGATACCCCACGCTCAGTACAACGATCCAACAACCTAGACCGTCAATTCGCTACAAGGAAACAAGAAACAATCCCTATGTACAATAACACTCTCATAAGAGCATATTAGTACAATTTAAAGCACTATATACTTCAATATTCAAATATCAAATTGAAATATATTGAAGCTCAAGAGAATTTATCACTGGGATCTTCTTTAGATGAGAATTTTGCTCAACTTCAGTGATTAAATCTCAGCAATACTCAATAGAAAAACTTCAGCAAGGATGTGTGCAAGAGAGCCTTTTAAGATTGAAAGCAAAGAGAGCTTGATTGTTGATTTTTAATTCTTGGTATGTTTGATTTGCTAAAACCATGTATTTATAGGCTCTCAAAACTATTTTTGTTTTGCCCAAGATTACTTCAAGTATTTCTCAAGTATTCATAAAATTTGGGGCACAAGAAACCTTAATTTGAATTTTAAAACATTTAAAAAAAATATGCCATTAACAGTGTTCAATAGGCTGAATTGTCAGGTTCAATCTTCTAAAGTACTTTAAACACTAAAAAATTTGAACTGGATATAGGGTTAGACGACTAAACTGAAGGGTTCAGTCTTCTGAGGGTGTACTACCTCGTCTGTGTTTCAACAGGAAAATCTTTAGCAAATTGAACTTATTCTTCAGTCTTTTGAATAAATTCTTCAGTAGACTAAAGTTTAACTTCAGTCTTCCAAGGAAACTCTTTAGTCTTCTAGATGTACACCTCAGTCGTCTGGGCAGACCATATTCTAATTTTTCAGTTTTGTTTTCAAAAGTTCTTTTTGCTCTCTTGATTTAATTACGTATAAAACATTTTCTGAGGTTTGAAATAAGGTCTTTAAGTCCATAGTTAACCCTAAAGAGCTTCAAAATATTTCATGAGATATTTTGATATGAAGTACTTACATCATTGATCTTAAAGCCTAAAAACTCTAATCTTCAAGTCTTCCATGGTATTTTCCTTTATGTCCCTTTGACTTTAGCTTGAGTCAACTTTAGATTTCTATAGACTTTACTTATGTTGATGTTGCTTGAGCTATCTTTGGATCTCTTTGAATTCATGCCTTGATATTCTTTAAACTTCATTTGATCATCTTTCTTTGGAGTGTAAGCTTTCAATGATCCTTATGAGCACTTGACCTTGTATTCATATACTTGAGTCCTGAAATGTTATCACTTAACCAAATATGTTAAGTTCCTCTGATTTTTTATCATCAAAACAAAATTAAGTCTTGTAAAGCCAACAATCTCTCCCTTTTTTATGATGACAAATAAGGAGAAAAAAATTGACTAAGTCTTAAAAAGACTCCCCCTTACAATAAGCATTAACTTAACAATATTTGTAATATCAAGATCAATTTCAATATTAATTTCAATATCATGCTCATATATCAAAATCACATTATTCAAGATCAAGATCATATCATTCAAGATCAAATACCAATATATCAATTTAAGTATGCAGTATCATGCTCAATTTTTACCCAAAAGTTCTCCCCCCTTTGACATCAATCAAAAAGAGTAAGATATCAAGAAAAACGTATAAATACTAAGGCAATGAGCAATCATAAGCAAAAGTATAGATTTAGTGAAGCTTAAAACAGAAACTTTGCATTTATCATGCATAATAAGATTAATAAAAAGTCTCAAAGTAGCATGAAAGAAAAAAAATACAAAAGATTGTATATCAGAATTTTCAATGATTTTCATAAATCATGATATCATTATTTAACAAGTCTAACTCCCCCTGAATGAAATGTATCTTATATTCAATAAATTCAGACTTTCATTTGTGAATTGTAAACTATGTATTCATGAAGATACCAATTGTACTTTTAAATTTATCATGTCATGCTTCAAATATTAATTTATTTCATGTAAGTGCTCATGGATACTAATATCAAGAATAATACCAATATCATATCATGCGTTGCTCATGGATATCAAGTTTTCAACTCAAATCTCTCTCCCTTTTTATATCAACAAGAAGATAAACCGAAAAAATATTATGCAAAGGTACTAAGGACCAAAACAAATTTCACAATTAGATTGCAATACAACGGTCTATAAGCTAGCATTTATCACAACATGTTTATCCATTAATCAATCATGCAAGAGATATATAATGTGATCCATCATTTAGCATGTAAACTGATATGGTCAAGAATTAATCTCATACTCATATATGATATCAAGATTCATGCTTCATAATCATGCTTAATAATTTCATGCTCAAATTCGCAATGTATAGTGACACATAAATTATCAATATAAGTCAAGTCATTATCATGTCTTTGGCAATATCAAGATATCATACATGTCAGCATTTTAGCATAGTCATAGCTCAGTATTTAGTTCATATTATCATATCATTAGTATCTCACCACATATGCATATCAGAATATCAACATGTAAGTATGTAACATATCAGCATATCATATAAGCATGGAGCATATTATTATCATTTGTGCATTGTGCTATAATTTTGCTCAAATTGTTCTCATGTTGCTCAAGTATCACTCATTCTCAAATATCTCTCATCTTAACTACCTCTTATTTTGCTAAAATAACTCTCCTTAATCAAAATACTCATGCAATAAGCTCAATTTGCTTCAGATTTTCTTTCTTTTGATTTCATATGAATTCAAAATTCATATTGCTTTCCAAATCTTAATACTTTCTAAGTTAAGCCTTCTATGAATCATCCTATGATTTTGGCCAACCATGCCATTTTTGTTTTTATTTGTCTCAATGTTATAGTCGTCAATAAGCTCTTAAACTCATCTTTAAGATTTTCCATTTCAACTAGTTCAATATCCTTGTATTAAATTGGATTAAGTAGCTTTCTTAATTTCTAAATGAGAATACTTAAAATCTGAGTCATTGGTTTATGAACTAGTCTTTCATCTTGGTACCCATACTTTCTTGGGTTCGGAAGGTTTAACAAGAGATGTTTCTTTTACTTTCCAAACTTGTTTAGTTTTCACATCTTTTCTCTTTAATAGACATTCGAAGTTAATGTGCCCTTTCTTCTTACATAGAAAACATGTAGTGTGAGTGTAAACATTGGAGGAGGTGCTAGCATATTCTTTGGAGGCTTTCATAAAGTACCCCATATAGAGGTTCTTTTTCCTCATATTTTCAACTCCATTGAACCCTATGCCTTCTTTATTCAAAGACATTCTTTGTGCACCAATCATTCTATCAAAGTTCTCTTTTCCTTTAGTGAAATTGTAAATTATTTTAGCTTGATCCTCATTTTTCCTCTTAAGATCACTGATTCTTGAGTCTAGAGTATTTTTACCCTTTTCTTACAGCTTTTCTTGGTTTTGAGACATCTTGGTAATTTTATTTTCTAGTTCAGAAATATATAATTCTTTTTCTTTATCCATAGAAGTTTTAGACTTTAAATCTTCTAGTTCTTTTATTACCTTCTCATTCTTGCTTTCTAGTCTATTGATTTTTAAATCTTTTTCTGTTTCAGAAAGTCTTAGAGATTCCAACTCTTTCATTACACCTTCATTCTTATTTTTCAATGATGTATATCTTTTAGTCACGTTAACTAAGATCTTATGCACCTTGAATAGTTCATTTTGAAGTTCTTCATAAGATAGTATACTTTCATCATTGGATTCGTCAGATGAATCATTGTAAGAATCATTAATTGATTTGGATGAGGAGCTTTCCTCATCGTCCCATGCCATAAAGCAAGCAACCTCTTGGTCACTTGATTCATTGTCTTAACTACTTGTACTCATTTTATCCCAAGTAGTGGTTTTCATTGCCTTTTTCCTTTTCTTTTTGAAATCTTTCTTAAGTTGTGGACAATCTGATTTTATATGTCCAACTTTTTTACAATTATAGTATGTTGGAGGTTCAACTTTTATTTTCTTTTTACTGATTTCCTTTTCTTCTTCTTTATTTGATTTTGAGTTCCAGATTTTTCTTGTAAATTTATTCTTCCTTCTAAGAATTTTTGCAAGTTTCTTGGATATGAAGGTTATTTCATTTTCATCCATCTCTTCTTCATCTTCATCACTAGAGTTTTCATTTGATGCTTTAAAAGCAATGGATTCCCAGGCTTTAAATTTTGTACTTCTTTCATTCATAGTCATCTCATACGTGAGAAGGGATCCTATAAAGTCATCTAGGGATGTATTTTTAAGATTTCTTCCTTTTGATATATCTGTGGTTTTTGGTTCCCAAACAGTTGGAAGACCTCTAAGGATTTTACGGATCATCTCATAAGTGGAGTATGTATTTCATAAAGCATTTAAGGAATTTATGATATGTGTAAACCTTACATATTTGTTATGGTTTCATTCGGGTTCATCTTGAATGCATCATACTCACTTGTGAGCATGTCAATTCTACTATCTCTAACATCTATAGTTCCTTCATATGTTACTTCTAACTTGTCCCAAATTTCTTTGGCTGACTTACATGCCATGACCCTATTAAACTCATTAACATCTAAGGCACAATATAGTGCATGCACTAGAGTTTACTTGCATCATTTTGTAATCATTGTTGGTCAAGTCTTTTTCTTCTTGAGGAACTTCTTTGCCATCTACGAATTTAATAGAAATGTAGTCACCATGTGTAACAACCTTCCATGCTTTCCAATCCATGGTTTGAATATAAATCCTCATTCTTTGTTTCCAAAATGTATAATTTAAACCACAAAAGATAGGAGGTCTAGTAGATGATTGGCCCTCTCTAAAGGGAGCTACTCTTAAGTGTGTCATATAGATCTTTATGTAACTTCTAGTTAGGATTTGCTACAACCCCACTCTCATACCAATTGAAAGTTAAAGAGTTATCCCAAGAGGGAGGGTGAATTGGGTTATTAAAAATTTTCTTTTAATTCTTTTCGAGAATCTTTAATCACTTGTTACTTTATTGAATACACACCAAGAACTTAATTACTTAATCAATCCACAAACCAATACTTAACACACCACAAGTAAAAAAAATTTAAACAATCAACCAACCAATCAATCAACAACTAAAGTAGTCAATCAAAAAATACCCAATTAAGATATGGTATTCAACTCTTTGACAAGTTTTAGCTTTTGTAGCCCTGTGAATATATGAGTTTGTTTCAAACCTTGTATTGAATGAAATTTGTTTACACTCTCTTAACGAAGATTTTCACAAACAATTAAACAACTGAAAGAAGAAACAATTGAAAAATATTTTCTTTATTATTTTGTTCACATGTACGATCCAATATATAATACAATTACCTATTCTAAACAAGGAAACAATTTCCTACTAAATAATATCAAATCCCCCATAATTACCCACTTTCCTAATTTGTATTTTATTTACAAAGATATTCGGGATTGATATTTTAACACTCTCCCTCAAGTTGGATCATAAATATTAATCATCTCCAACTTGCTAATAAAATCATCAAAGCTCTCTCGTCCCAACCCTTTAGTGAGGATATCTGCAGTTTGTTCCTTGGTTGGTACATAAGTCATACATATAATTTCTTCTTCATTTTTTTCTTTGATGAAGTGTTTGTCTACCTCCACATGTTTAGTCCTGTCATGTTGAATTGGATTAAGAGAGATGCTAATAGCTGCCTTATTGTCACTATAGAGTTTGATAGGAAGGTTCACCGGTACCCGTAATTCCTCCAATAGTTTTCGTAATCACAATCCTTCACAAATCCCTTGAGCGACTGCCCTTAATTCAGATTCAACACTACTACGAGCCACCACATTTTATTTTTTGCCTCTCCAAGTTATGAGATTTCCCCAGACAAATGTACAATATCCTGTGGTGGACCTTCTATCTTCCACTGATCCTGCCCAATCTGCATCTGTAAAGATTTCTACTTCCTTGCTTTCACATTTTTTAAAGAAGAGTCCTCTTCCCGGGGATCCCTTGAGATATCTAAGGATCTTGTATATAGCATCTAAGTGAACTTCCTTTGGTGAATGCATGTATTGACTTACTACACTGACTGCAAATGCAATATCTAGTCTAGTATGTGATAGGTAGATCAGCTTGCCAACCAATCTCTGATACCTCTCCTTTTCTACTAGTTTTCCACAATCTTCAACCCTCTTTACTGTTTCTATTGGGGTTTCGCTGGGTTTGCACCCTAGCATGCCAATTTCAACTAGGAGATCGGTAACATACTTTCGTTGAGAAACACTAATTCCCTTTTTCATTCTTGCCACTTCTATGCCCAAAAAATACCACATATGTCCCAAGTCTTTAAATTCAAATTTAGTAGCCAGAACCTTCTTCAATCTCTCCATTTCTACAGTATCATCACCAGTAAGGATTATATCATCATCATACACTATTAGAATTTTTCTCTTACCTTCTTCAGACTATTGGAAGAATAGTGTATGGTCTGATTGCCCTTATCGATACCCTTGATTCTTTAGTACCTTTGCGAATCTGTCGAACCACACTCTAGGAGATTGTTTGAGGCCATATAACGATTTCTTTAGTTTACACACTCTGTTTTCTTCACCTGTTCTATTGAATCCTGGTGGTATAGTCATGTAAACTTCCTCTTCTAATTCTCCATTTAAGAAAGCATTTTTAATATCAAGTTGTTGTAGTGACCAATATAAATTGGCTGTAAGGGGCAAGAGAACCCAAACTGTATTTAAGTTTGCCACTAGTGCAAATGTCTTAATATAGTCAATGTCGTAGGTCTGTGTAAAGCCTTTTTCAAAAAGTCTAGCTTTATATCTTTCAACCGTTCCATTAGATTTACATTTCACTATGAAGACCCATTTACAACCCACTGGCTTCTTCCCTTTCGATAGATCTGTCAACTTCCAAGTTCCATTTTTTTTCTAAGGCTCGCATTTCTTCCATGACTGCCTCTCTCCATTCTGGTATTTCTAGAGCTTCTTGAATGTTTTTTGGCTTTTTCATCCTGTCAAGATTAGAGATAAACGCACGATATCCTATAGACAAGCTTTTATAAGACATGTATTTCGACCAAGGGTATTAAGTACATGACCTGGTTTGTTTTCTGATTGCAATAGGTAAATTGATATCATCAGGTGCAGAATTATCAGAGGAAGACTCAATTACCAGATCAGGATAAGGCAAGGGCTCATGATTATTCGGAGCCATCACCGGTTCCAACGCTCTTAGTTCCTCAGGTATGAGATTCTCCCTCTCCTTTGTTTTCGGCTTTCTTGAGTAAACTAGTATGTCTGCGTTGTTTTTCTCTCCTACATCTCCCCTTTAGGGTAAGTTTTCAGTTGTGTTTGGCAAGTCGGGAAGTAATGCAATGGAAGACTCAATAGATGGCTCAGGGAATGGAGTAACTGGAGTAACCGCAGATTCAGTAGTAAAAGGATCAAAGAACCGATCTTCACTCCATTTCCCCCCCTGAAGAGAGGGCTTTGGGAAATAAGGAGTGGTTTCAAAGAAAGTGACATCAAGACTAACGAACAATCGTTTTGAGACCGGATCATAGCATTTGTAGCCTTTTTGGGTAGGTGAATAACCAAGGAAGACACATTTAATGGCACAAGGATCCAATTTATCGCGATGGTGTGCATGGACATGAACAAAAGTAGTGCAACAAAAAATTTTCAGTGGGAGACTAGAAAGGAGTCGAGAGGTAGGAAAGTGTTCCTAAAATTTCTGAAGAGGGGTGACAAATGAGAGTGCTCGACTTGGCATTCGATAATGAGATGTGTGGCTATTAAGATGGCATTGCCCCAAAAATAATGTTTCATGTGGGTAGTAAACATTAATGTTCGGGCTACTTCAAGTTTATGTCCATTTTCTCTTTCAGCAACCCCATTTTTTTTAGGGGTATCCACACAATAAATTTGATGAACAATCCCATTATCTTGAAGATAAGTTCCCAGGATGGTATTAAAATATTTCGTACCATTATCAGTATGTAGGATCTGAATATGAGTCTGGAACTGTGTATGAATCATGGTATGAAAATTGATGAAAATGGAGCGGACTTTAGTTTTGTCTCTTAGTAAATAGACCCAACAAAGATGAGTATGGTCATTGATAAAGGTCACAAACCATTTTGTATTGGTGCGATTTAGGGAACGTGAGGGACCCCATACATCACTGTGAAACATAGCAAATGGGTGAGATGGTTTGTATATGGATGATGGAAAAGAAGTACGACGATGTTTAGCAAGCTCACATACTTCACATTGAAACTTAGAAGCCATTTTATTTGAACAAAGAGAAAGAAACAAACGTTTTAAATATTGAAAATTGGGATGACCCATCCGTGAATGCCATAACAAAAGTTCACTATTTCTAGAAGTAGATGCAGAATCACAAATTGCAGTATTACATAGTTCACTCAAACTTGCCTCCTCAAAGTAGTAGAGTCCCTCATATGCTTTAGCAGTGCCAATCATCTTCCACAATGATAGGTCCTGAAAAACACAATGAGAGGAAACAAATTTAGCGGAACAATTCGAGTCTTTTGTTAACTGACTGATAGATAACAGATTGCACGATAACTTAGGGACATGTAAGATCGATTGTAAAGTTAAGGAAGCAGATATGCGAATACTTCCTTTTCTAACAATTGGTGTGAGAGAGCCATCTACAATTTTTACCCTCGAATTCCCAGCATATGGTGAGTAGGATGAAAAATATTGATAAGACCCAATCATATGATCGGATGCACTCGAATCAATTATCCATGGACATTTGTAACAAGATGTGGTTTTTAAAGCTGACAGATGATTACCTCGGTGAGCCAGGGAACTAGAGGAAGACTGACCCAATGTTTGCATTGATGAAATCATCTTATATAGCTGCTCATGACTAAATGCACTACTGGATGGGGTATTGTTGTTCTCTCCTTATGATCTTTCAGTTGATCCGTCAGTGCTGGCCTGGTACCCATGATTTTTTTGGTATTGTCTAGGTTTCCAATCTGCCGATTTTCCATAAATCTCCCAGCAGGTACTTTTTGAATGACCTGTTTTTCGGCGATGTTCGCGCCATATTTTCCCTTTTTACGGCCGTTGACTAGGTCCCCCTGGGCCTTTTAATACAAGAGTTGAGGCATCCAGCCCAGCATGTAGCCCATCTAATTTTTGGGCAGACATAGGTACAGGAGGGTCTAGCCCAGCGGATTCATTTTGAGGCCGCAGCATCACCCGCCTCCTGTTCTCTTCCCTCCTGACCTTTGCGAAGACTTCTCAGGTCGAAGGGAGAGGTCGCCAGCCAAGGATTCGTCCCCTCACGTCGTCGAGCTCTTGATTCAGGCTGGCAAGAAACTCGAAGACCCTCTCGTTTTCAAGCCTCCTTCGGTATCGCGTGTTGTTGCCGAAGCACTCCCACTCCTCGTCGATGCTTAGATCGAGCTCCTGCCAGAGATGTGTCATCTCCATGAAATACTCGGTAACACCTCTCTCACCTTGCCTCATCTGCCACAATTGGGTCTTGATGTTGAAGATTTGTGAGTAGCTTTCGACATCGGAGTACGTCTCACGCACAACTTCCCAGACTTCCTTCACCGTCCGCAAGAACAAGTAAATTTTTATGATTGATGGTTGCATCGAGTTGACGAGCCAAGCCATGACCATGGAGTTTTTGGACCTCCATCTTTGCAAGGCTACAGCGTCGGAAGGGTCTAGTTTCCTCTGCTCACCAGTAAGATAACCAAGCTTCCCTTTTCCCTCAATCACCAGTTTCATGGGCTGAGCCCATTCATGGAAATTTTTTTCGTTTAGTTTTTCCAATGAGAGTGGAAAGACTATGTTATCCAGTCCATTCGTACCCCCACCGGACGTAACCTCTGAGTCACCGGTGATGTTTGCAAAGGAGGTAGAGCCTCTGCTGTTAGCCATCGTTTGGCTAGGTTTAAGAAACCCTAGCTCTGATACCATGAAAGAAGAAACGATTGAAAAATATTTTCTTTATTATTTTGTTCACATGTACAATCTAATATATAATACAATTACCTATTCTAAACAAGGAAACAATTTCCTACTGAATAATATCAAATCCCCCGTAATTACCCACTTTCCTAATTTGTATTTTACTTACAAAGATATTCGGGATTGATAATTTAACAACAACGTACTCCCTTTTGGGTTTCAGCAAAAGTTTAATCAAAATGTACTTTCTTATATTAAGAGTCTTCTTTAATCTCAGTTTTCAACTTTTAGCAACCTGCACTTTGCATACATCACACAATTTATATATGCTAAAAAGTAAAGAGAAAGGGTAAAGAATGACACTAAGATTTTTACGAGCTTCGGCTTATCCCTAACCTATGTCCTCGCCTTAGGCCAATACCACCTAAGGATTCAACTAGAACACTCCTTTCCGGGCAGAGCAAATCGTTACAAGTGATACCCTGCGCTTAGTCACTCCTTCAATAGGCTAGAGCAACGCCTCTCCAAGCGATACCCCATGCTCAGTGCAACGATCCAACAACCTGGACCATCAATTCACTACAAGGAAACAAGAAACAGTCCATGTGTACAATAACACTCTCACAAGAGCAAATTAGTACAATTTAAAGCACTATATACTTCAATATTCAATTATCAAATTGAAATAGATTGAAGTTCAAGAGAATTTATCATCGAGATCTTCTTTGGATGAGAATTGTGCTCAACTTCAGTGATTAAATCTCAGCAATACTCAATAGCAAAACTTCAGCAAGGATGTGTGCAAGAGAGCCTTTTAAGATTGAAAGCAAAGAGAGCTTGATTGTTGATTTTTAATTCTTGGTATGTTTGATTTTTTAAAACCATGTATTTATAGGCTCTCAAAAGTATTTTCATTTTTCCCAAGATTACTTCGAGTATTTCCTAAGTTTTCATAAAATTTGGGGCACAAGAAACCTTAGTTTGAATTTTAAAACATTTAAAAAAAATTAGTCGTTAATAGTGTTTAGTAGACTGAAGTGTCGGATTCAGTATTCTAAAGTACTTTAAACATTAAAAAATTTGAACTAGATACAGGATCAGACGACTGATCTGAAGGGTTCAGTCTTTTGAGGGTGTACTGATTCTTCCATGTTTCAACAGGAAAATCTTCAATAGAATGAACTTATTCTTCAGCCTTCTAAAGAAATTCTTTAGTAGACTGAAGTTAAACTTCAATCTTCTGAGGCAACTCTTCAGTCTTCTGGACATACACCTTAGTCATCTGGGCAGACCATATTCTGGTTTTTCAGTTTTGTTTTCAAAAGTTCTTTTTGCTCTCTTGCTTTGATTACTTATAAAACATTTTCTTGGGTTTGAAATAAGGTCTCTAAGTCCATGATTAATCCTAAAGAACTTCAAAATATTTCATGAGATTTATTGATATGAAGTACTTACATCATTGATCCTAAAGCCTAAAAACTCTAATCTTCAAGTCTTCCATGGTATTTTGCTTTGTCCCTTTTGACTTGAAGTTGAGTCAGCTTTAGATTTCTACAGACTTTACTCATGTTGATGTTGTTTGATCTATCTTTGGATCTCTTTGAAGTCATTCCTTGATATTCTTTAAGTTTCATTTCATAATCTTTCTTTGGAGTATAAGCTTTCAATGATCCTTGTGAGCACTTGACCTTGTATTCACATACTTGAGTCCTGAAATGTTATCACTTAATCAAATATGTTAAGTTCCTCTGATTTGTTATCATCAAAACAAGATTTTAAGCCTTGTAAGGCTAACAGGTCCTTGCTTGTATTTGAAGTTGCCTACAAAACTAAGGTGTTAAAGTGATAGAGCAAGAAATATAATAGAATTTTGGGGTCAATATTGAGCAACATAAGTCAATTCTTTATCCTTACAACACTAGATGAAAAACCAAAATCATAAGTGAACAATTGAAAACTGCATGATGGGTTTGGAACAGAACCATAAGGAAGTAAGCCAAGATGTTAGGGAGATTAAAGAGCATATAAACAAGCTAATGGAACTGCTGGTTACCATAAGTAAAGGAAAAACTGTGCAAGTTCCTGAGACCGTGGTTAAGGAAGAGCCCTTATTTTTGCCAAGATTCACACCTGTTGGTGAGCATGCACCATCTCAACCTGTGAATGCAGCAACTAGTCCAAGTACACAACCATTTATTTCGACCACATTAGTCTTATGGTTCCCATTAGTAAGGGCACCACCGGTTGTAATCCATAATTTTAAAGAAATGGAGCAACTAGAGAAACAACCAAAGAGCATACCCCTAACTCAAAGATTAATCATAAGTATGAAATTTTGGAGGAGCACCTACGAGCTATGGAAGGGACAAACCTGTTCAGATTGGTGGATGCCTTCGATCTATGCTTGATACCAAATGTGGTTCTATCTGCAAAGTTCAAAGTCCCAAATTTTTAGAAGTTTAATGGGTCCAAATGTCCATTAACTTATTTAAGAATGTATTGTCAGAAAATGGCTATGCATTCTGATAATGATAAGCTACTCATTCATTGTTTCCAAGATAGTTTGACTAAGGCAGCTATAAAATGGTATATTCAGCTGGACTAAGCAAAGATTCGTACCTAGAAGGATCCAGCTTATGCCTTCATAGAACAGTACCGAAATGTGGTTGAAATGGCTCCAAACATATTAACTCTTCAGAATATGGAGAAAAAAGTCAAGTGAGACATTCAAAGTGTAGTGACCCTAATAATAATAATAATTATTATTATTATTATTATTATTATTATTTATTAAATTATTATTATTAATTAAATAGTATAATATAATATAATAATATATTAATATAATATAATATTATAATATAAGTTAGTTATATTTATATGTATATAAAAGTTAACTCCTAAGCTTTACAGAACCCCCCCTCCTATGCCATTCTCTGTCTCTCTCTTCTCAGTTTTCTCAGCGAAACCTGTGCTGATTAAAGAATGGAAAATATCTCTGGGTTCCAATTTCGACTACCAACATTTTAATCGAGGAGATTTCATGGTTTAGGCGTCGTATGTACCACTCCTGGGATAAGGTAAGGGGAATAGATTATGTAGGATTTTTCTTAAATTTGAACCGATTAAACTTGAGTATATGGAATTGTGAATGTTATATATGATTTTCTGTATGAATCAGGCATATAAAATTGATGGTTTTGATTATTATATGTATTTGGGGAAAAATCAAAACAAGTAGGTTAATCATCTCTGTTTCCTGGAAAATATATATATATTTAGTTAAATAAATTTTTGGAGACGATCAGGCCTAATTTTCAGCAAAAATATATTTTTCCAGTAGTTTATCGTATTACAATTTAACGTTCAAATCGTGTGGCCTGAGAATGTTTTATTTTTATTACATAATTGAATGTAAGGATTTTTATGAAATTATACAGTGAGAATGTGTTTTAGTGACGGTTTTATACCGAGCAGTGAAATGTGAAATGACGATTTTATACCGAGATGTGAAATGTGAAATGACGATTTCATACCAAATTGTGAATGGTTGGAAATATTGATTTGAGATGTATGTTAAGAAAATGAGATCATGAAACTGTTTTTATTACTTAAATTGCATTATATGGTTTGAGAACCCTGAGGACCAGAAGTGATGAGAGCATGGTAGTGTAACTAGTGAATAAGATAGTGCAACCACACTATACTGAGAAGTGTTAGTAATGGAAAGTTGATTTGGCCGTGAAGAGTTGTTGTACCCCTTGGAGTCCAGACCAGGTTGTGGTAGGCAAATCGGACTTGTAGACAAGGTATTTTGACTTAGCCTAGTGGTAGGTCAGCCAGGGCTGAATTCAGTCTTTGAACCTTACAATTCGATCACGTGGGGTTAATACATGATGATGTTGTTTGTCCAAAAGAGGTTTTCTTCTACGCATATATGTGAATTTATGTAAATGGTGTTATTTATTGAGCTGATTTATATTGTGAAAGAAAATGTGTACTTTCAACTATATAGGTGTAAAGTCCCTCCATAAAATACAACATAATAAATAAAATGGTCGACCCAAACCCGTGGATTGCGGGGACTCCTGTCATTCACAGCGGAAAACCTACGTAGCAGTAAACATAAAAATCCATACATCCATCCATAAAACATAATACCAGAGCTTTTATAACATTATAATACTGTACTCTTGTACATATCTATATACATCAAAATATCTCTACGGTCACACAAAATAACTCTAACCCTAGTACAAAAATCTTACCCTCCTCATAGGGTAATCTTTCTAACTCAATGGCGGCTTTGACCCGCTGGTCTCTCAGGGGCTCCTGAAAAATTTAATAATGATGGGGGTGAGACACTTCTCAGTAAGGGAAAGTAAACTAAATACAGCTGTGTGGCACATGAATATTTAAAGTGCTTATACATATACAGTACATTTCATAATTTTGAATAATCATAATATCATGTTGTATAATCATGTATTTTCATATTCATTAATAAATCATAACATACATAAACATCTATTATAACTCGTAATACTAAAATCAACTCAGGATGAATAGCTAGCTAATGTCATGTATTACCCCCCATGACGGGTTGTGCGGCCCGAAGGCGGGACACGACAATAGCTGGCCGACCACTGCTGAATCAAATATGTCTGTAAGTACGATGGGCCCGCCGCACCCTGGTCCGGACTGCCAAGTTGACGTCTACACTCTACTGAAAGCCTCATCGACTATCCATCTCCCATCCCCTTGTAGGACGGTAGCGCTAATAAGGCCTCGTGCGAAAATCAACCCATAGCTACGGTACCGAGCTCCTGGTCTAAACTAAACTAACATCCTGGTTGTGAAAACATATAATACATGATCATACATAACATCATTACGGCCTCGTGCCGAAAACATAGATACGGCCTCGCGCCGAAATCATAGTAAATATGGCCTCGCGCCAATAATATAAATACGGCCCCGTGTAGATAACATAAAATACGGCCTCGTGCCGATAACATAAAATATGGTCTCGTGCCGATAACATAAAATACGGCCTCATTCCAATAGCATAAAATACAGCCTCGTGCCGATAACAAAAAATATGGCCTCGCGCCAAATCGTTTCAGGTATATACATTATGAAAATACATCGTTTATCATATAATCGTCAAAACCATCACAATATAACTCATTGTTTCATAATACCTAAAAATGTGTTTTACTTGTAAAAGCATTCATATCTTATCTCATTTCACATAAAATAATATTCATGTCACACATGCTCTTGTTAAAAGTCATACTAAAATCATGATTTTCCGGCATCTCATACATACATATACATTTTTCTCATAATGGCAGTATTTTCCAAACGTACATTTCATCTATAATATACAGGTATATCATATGCTTTTTTGAAAATAAATTTACTCATAATCAATAATATTTTGCATGAAAAAGAACTGTTTAGTTTACTCCCTTACCTGACTACTGAGAAAGCCCCCTAAAATCCTAACCTGACCCCCGTAGGATTTCCTACTCAATATCCTGAAACTCAAAACTCCCAGTATTAATCATTAGTATTTTCATGCGTACATCAATTTCTATAACTACCATGAAGTCTAATTTGGCTTAAAAAGCCTTACCTCAACTCTAGGATGATTTCCAACTTTGTTTACCCAACGATCCGCTCTGAAAAACTTGTAGGGAACTTCGCCAGGAGCGTCATGGTAGGCTCAGATCTTCGATCCGGCGTAAAACCAACCCAAAATCGAAGAGAGAAAGTGAGAGAGCCGAAGAGGAGAGAGAGAGAGGAGAGAGAGGTTACTTAAAAATGAAGTTTTTCTCGGATTTTTCATACTTATAAAACAGCAGAATTCGTCGAAGAGCCCGATCTTCGTCGACGAGTTCTTCCCAAATTTCATCGACGAGACCCTGTATTCGTCAACGAAATTCAGGCTGCCCCCAGAACCCCTCTCAGTATTTTCTCGTCGACGAGGCCCTGTGTTCGTCAACGAAATCCTTCAAGACTTCGTCGATGAAACCCAGTGTTCGTCGACGAAGCTTGGCAGCTTCCTTCTTTATTTTTGTTTCCATTCCCCTTTCTTTTGCTTCCAAAATGCAACATCGTCGACGAACGCTCCGCATTCGTTGACGAAGTCTACGGCCTCCTTCTGTTCATGTTTCTATTTCCGTCTCTCTATATTTTTTTAAATTTCATTTAAAAATTCGGATCGTTACAATAGGTGTGAGTTATATTTTACAAATGCCATTTTGGTCAAGTAAAGTAAATTAATAAATGTGTTTGATTTCATTGAAACTCATATGAACCACACACTGATAATAATTTATTTCGTCTTACTAAGAAGTGTCTCACCCCAATAAATATATATCAATTTTTCAGGTCCTATAGGAAATTGAGCCTAGGAGCTCCAAAGCAGGACTTAAATGATCTCATTGAGGGTGAGTGTTGGTGGGACTATGGTTTGTTTATATAGATATTTTGGGTTTTATAGGTTGTAATATGGATTTTGGGTATGGTAGATGTAATGGTTGTGAGGTAATACTTTGGTACGTATGGAAGGGATGGTCTTTTTGCTTTTGTCGTATAAGTTTAAAATTATGTTATAGAATGAATGTACCCAGGACCTCTTGTTGGTCTCGAGTTGTTACAAAGGTGGTATCAGGGAGATCATATGATGATGTCATTTTTGTATTAATTATGGATATATGTAATGATTATTTTTGGGGGCCTCACAAGTATGGTATAAGCAGTATATTTTTCCTATATGGCACTTTGGACCCCACTTTCGAGTTTAGGGCGCTACACAAAGAGTATGTTTATCGATGGAGAGAAGCAACACACAAGTGCATGCTCTAGTTGAGGATAAGAAGGCAATCTCCTTGTTTGTTAATACTCTCAAAGACCCATATTTTGGTCATCTTATCGAAAGCACTCCTCAAAATTTCGTAGATTTGGTGACTACATGGGAAAGAATCGAAGGTGCATCTAAGATGGGAATAATGAACAACTCTAAGCAAGGGGCTAAAAGGAAATATGAGAAGGTACATGAAATACAAGACCACCCTTATCAAGGAAGTAATGCCAAATGGCAAATGAATATTCAAGGAGGATTTCCAAGGGAGACAAAAAGAATAGAAATTCAGCCTGTCCCAATGACGTACGCAAAATGATTCTCGCAATTGATGAAGAATCAATTGGTTGCCCCAATACCAAGAGTGTCAGTACAACTTCCTTACCCAAGGTGGTATAAACCAAATGCTCGATGTGAGTATCATGTTGGGCCAATAGGCCACTCAATTGAAAAATGTTAGCCTTTTTAAGTACAAGGTGCAAGCTTTGAGGGATGCAGGGTGGCTGTCTTTTCATGATAAAACCAATATTCATGGTAATTCATTGCCTAACCATAATGGATCACAGTGAAGGGAAAGCAGCAAAGTTATGAAGAAAAGATGCACATGCTCGGTTGGAAGATTGACTGATTGTCAACTTTGGTAGTGGAACAACATGATACAGAAGTGAGGGTGAAAAAATGGATTAAATAAATGACATGTGTACCCAGTGGCTAATGAAATCAACGAAATCCTTTATTCTTGTCAATAAAAGGACAACACCCCATAAATTCATTTTGTTCAAATTATTTTGAGTTTTAATAAAAATGCATTTTAGTCTCATCTCATCACATCATCCTTTTACTATCACCTTTTGCCGAATTTTGTCTATTTTTGCTTGTGTTTTGCGCACTGATACAAGGAATGATTTTTCCATTATGGAAGACATGGAACCGATGATTGGTTTTGAGAATCCATTTCAATGGAGCAAAAAAAAAAAATGCAAAAAAAAAAAAATGAAAAAAAAAAAGATGAAAAAAAATCACAATTGGTGGTCAGTGGAGTTGGAAGAGTATGTTAATGATCGATAGTGATCCTCGTGAGAAAATGGACTCTAAATTATGAAGGACCATATGTTGCAAAGAATACCTTTTCAGGAGGAGCTTTGCTACTAGCTGCTATGGATGGAGACAATCTACCACGCCTTATCAATTCAGATGCAGTAAAAAACAAAAGTATTTTGCTTAATGTATGGAGTACCTCTTGATGAAATTAATGAATAAAGTTCCTTGACTTTTTATTCCTAGTTGTGGTTAGTGTCTTATGGGTGAAATGATTGTGTCCTAATCAAATAATGGGTGACCATCTTTGGCCAGCTAGTATTCCTAAAATAACCAAATAATGCATCTACCACTTGATAACCCATTTAAGCTTGAATTTAAACCATTTTTTTTCTTAAAGTCAGTTTACCAAAAAATTAACTTAGGTTTGGATCCCCTGGTGTTTGAAAAATCATTTGAGGTAATGGTTACTGCTAAAAGGATGGTAGGTAATCTTTCTACTACCTAAAAGAAAATCAAATCAAAAATCTCGTGCTAACCCTATTGAGCTTGAAGAATATTTTTTGAATACACTGTCAAAGCATCACCCCCCGCACTAGGGTAATTTCAAGAAGATTAACATAAAGCCCTGAGTCAATCCCAAATAAAAAAAAGGGGGAACCAATATCTCCTCACAAAAGAAAAAAAAAAAAAAAAGCAAAATATATAGTAAAAGAAGGGAAATATAAAAAAATAAAAATAAAGAAAAAATGATGAAGAAAAGTGATGAGGGCCATACTTTATAGGTGATCCTTGACCAATGTTACCTTTGATAAAATTGATAACTTTGAGCCTTATTTAATCATTTTCTTCTTTTGCCCATACCCTCGGCCAACATTATAATCTAAAAGGAAAGTCCTAACCTGAGTAGTATGTGCAAGTACCTTAAATGAATCGTCAAGCTCATTAGAGTTTGAACTACATTATGACCTTATCCTAATAAGGTACATAGGCAGCTTGCTCAAAGAGCAAGTTCGGTCAACTTTTCCACCACTAGGGGCATGAATGTCGTTTTGGGGAGGGGTTTTGAGCCTTAGTTTCCCTATTCTTCTGGAAACCTATATCCGTAGCCTACGTTTCTATTAACTTTACCGATATCCCAAGAGGGGGGGTGAATTGGTATTTTTAAAATTTAACCCCTAAGTATTCCTGCTAACAGTAGTATGTTCACAACCCTATGGTCAGTCTAGGGCAAATAATGTAAATATATCAGAAATTAAATAAAGCAGTTTAATCAATCACACAAGCACTAGAAAGTTGTAAAGAGAGGATGACACGCAGATATGTTATCGAGGTTTGGTCAACTACCTACGTCCCTACCTTGGCTAACTAGCACAAGGATTCACAATAACTTGCTCACTTAAACGGGTGTAGCGACACCTATACAAACTAGGTCAAATTAACACAGGGCTGACCTCAACCTTTACACCAATCCTTACCGGACTGGATTACCGCCCCCTCAGGCTACGCCTGGAATATCTCAGATATACAATCAAAAGGTACAATATAAGGGTGCTTTCACTAAAACAGATTTGTACCCCAAATGCGCACAATCACAAACACCACAGATGATTTAAAATGTAAGCTCAATATGGTCAAAATATTTCAACTCTCAAATATGTTTTCTATCAATGTAGTGAGTACATGAGAGTATCAATAACAATCTGTGTATTTCAAAATGTTTCAATCAAGTGTGTTCACACAGAATATCAAGCAAGACTCAAGAATATCAATCATAAGAATATCTCAATCACATGAATATGTATATGCTTGGATTGCAAAATAGATAATCTTTGTATTCAGCAAATGATACATACTTGAATAAATATTGCCACAAAGATTAAGGTAACAGACATGAATATCTTTTCACAAATAGTTCAATAAAGATTCCATAAGATATTTGAGTAAGTTTGAAAATGTTTTTGCAAACCAAAAATCAATACAAACTTCCTAAGATGTTGCAATGAGAATGCAACACTCGGGAGTTCAACACAAGTCTTCTTAGGATAGGCTTATCAGAAAAGCCTCCTAAGAATACTTAGGTTATGCTCTCGTGAAAATAGTATGAGCAATAGGAAGTATTTAGCTTGAGAGAGAAATTTAATTTTGTTTTTGCTAATCCATCCTTAATTCTCCCAAATGAAAAAGTATATATAGACATACCAGAATTTTTGACCATTGGGGACCTATTAGGGATTGTTAGAAAATTTTAATGATGTTTAAGACATTTTAACCCTGTTTAAAAATATTAACTGCAGTAAAAAATTCAGGGCAACCCGAGAGGTCCGGTCGACCAGAAATGTTTTGGTCGACCAGGGGAATTTTGAACTAAGGGCTCAGTCGACCAGGAGAGGGCGATTTCTCAATTTTTCAAGATTTGGTCGATCAGGCAATTTTGAACTGGCTGGTTCGGTCGACCAGACCACTAGGATTTCTCCCGAGGACCCTTGGTCGACCAGGTAAAGAGGTCAATCAACCAGATGGTCAAAATGTTGACCTAGGGAGGTTTCGGTCGACCGAGGCTTTTTGAACTACCTGGTTCGATCGACCAAGGCCTTAGTCAACTGTTGACCCAGGCCTGGTTCGGTCGACCAGGGCAGAATGAACTGCCTGGTTTGGATGACCAAAAGTGCACCAAGTGTGCATTTCGATCCCATTTCGAAACATATGAACCCTATTCAAGTTTCTAACAAGCATATGTGCAAATGTGAGTGTCCTAAGGTCATTTATGTCCAAAATCAAGACACCGAAAAAGTCTAGTGTCGGTCGACCGAAGGATACACCCTAGGGTCTCTCTATGGTCACTTTTAGTTTGTATTTGGTTTTGAGCTTACAAGATAAATCATGCATGTGTTGTGGGTGCTTATTACAAACCAAATATCATAATTACTATTATAGACCAAATAGATATGAAATGCATTACAAAAAGAGATTTGGTCATCAACTCTTCATTTTCTCCATGTGCATGTGCATTATGATTTTGATAGTTTTGGTTCTTGCACATAATCTCAAACACCCATTAGATATATAATGAGTATTTGTCATTATCAAAATCGGGCATGACCTATAAGGTCAACAGTTTCGTCTCATTTCTTAAAGTCTGCCCTAAGATTGGAATACTGATCAAAATACTCGATAAGACATTGATTGTACTTGAGGATGAAAAGACAGAAATTGGTTATGGATCACAAATCAAGAAGGTACTTTTGGAGGTTAGCGTTAGATTTATAGTGAAAGTTTACTATGTTCACATCTAAGTGCAAAATTTTCAACCGAGGAGGAGTTTTTGGGCAATGTCAACTCCGGCACATCTAGCTCAATGTCATGGACGTATCAAAACTAACCCCACTCGGTTTGGAGAGGGTATGCTCACTTTGGACATTGAGTGTTTAAAATAAACTAAGTTTACTAATTTCGCTTCTAAGAGCAAAATTTTCAACCGGGGAGGAGTTTTGGATATTGTGAGCCCCGGCACGTCTAGCTTAATGTCAACATGTCGGGATTGACCCAACTCGATTTGGAACTCGTATGCCTTACTTGGACACCTGAGTGCTTAAAATTAACTCATTTTGCTAGGTTAGCTTGTAAAGGCATAAATTTCAACTGAGGAGGAGTTTTTGAGTACCGTTAACTCTGATACGTCCAACTCAATGTCATGGACGTGTCAAGAATAACCCTACTCAATTTGGACCTCGTATGCCCAACTTGGACACCTGAGTGCTTAAATCAACTAAATTTGCTAAGTTTGTTTGTATTTTAACTTTACTTCTAAGTGCGTAATTTTTTGACGAGGAGGATTTTTTGGGCACCCTTAGCTTCGACGCATACATTTCAATGTCATAGAGGTGGATAACCCACTCGCTACTATCCTGTTGAATAATTTGCCTAACCTTCATAATACACACAATAATCATCCGAACCAAAAGTAAAGCCTGCTAAAGCTGATCGATGATGGTGAGTTATGCCTAACCAACAAGTTCGCATGGTTTATCCATGTACTCACCGAGGGAGGGTTCAACAAGGCAAACTTTCTGATCAATTATCAGCAACTTACTTTTGCAACACCTTTATTTGCAAGAGTAAACACTTGAAAATCTCATAAAAGTGTGCCCCGTTAAACCTCCCCTCCGAGAGTGACGTGGATAACCCATACAAAGCTATAGGCATAACATAACTTATCATTGACTAACTTTTGTAGGCTTGACTATCTGTTTGGTTGATTATTGTACGTATTAGGATGGTTGGGTGAAATATTCAACTAGGTATTAGTGAGTGGGGTCAGTTCCGACACGTCCATGATAGTGAGGTGGACGTGGCGGAGCTAACGGTCTCCATCCCTGTTTACGTGTACCTAACCACAGTTATGTTCACATGCACCTAACCTTGGATCACGCTACATTATCGTAACTTACGAGTATGATGGCAGTAGGTTTTTTGTGACCAAAACAAGCATATTCCACGTTTTGGGCACCTTCAATCCCATTTTTGTAAGACATATGCTAAAGACATAGGATTTGTTGGCTCATTTCATGTAGGTTTAGTTTGCACGAGTCATTCTATTTACGAGTATGGTGGTGGGTGTTGAGTTGTGACAAAAAAACATATATATTTCAAGTTTTCATCAGTTGGAACCTGATTTTTGACTTGTTTTTTTAGGTCACATGGATCATTTTCTTATGAGTATACTGGTGATAGCTAGTTTGTGACAAGAATAAGCATATTCTACGTTTTGCGCACCTTGAACCCAAACATTGACTTGTTCTCAATGCTTATATGGTACAAACATGGGAACCATTGGCTCGTTTTACACAAGTTTAGTTCCTTTTGGTCATTTTACTTACGACTATGGCGGCAGTAGTTGGTTTGTGACAAGAGCAAGCATATTCCACGTTTGGGCACCTTGATCCCCATTTGGGGGTTGTGTTTAGGTCCTATGGTTCAAACTTAGGATCCATTGGCTCATTTGATGCATGACTAGTTCTCACAAGACATTTTACATATGAGCACAGTCGTGGTAGTCGGTTTGTGACAAAAACATGTATGTTTCATGTTTTGGGCACCTTAAACCCCATTTTGACTTGTTTTGTAGGTCATATGGTACAAACATGAGAACCATTGGCACGTTTGACATAGGTTGGTTCTCATGGATCATTTTACTTACAAGTATGGTGGTGGTAGTTGGTTTGTGACAAAAATATGTATATTTCACATTTTGGACACCTAGAACCCCATTTTTGACTTATTATTAGGTTATACAGCTCAAACTTGGGAACCATTGGCGCGTTTGAAGCAAGACTAGTTTCCTCTCCTAAACACACACACCCACCCACCCACATACACACACACACATATAGAAATAAGCATTCATATTTATACCAACCCATGTACATGCATATATATTTAAACACATGTTTCTACAGTTATATATTAACGTACATATACACTTTCATACATATATAAATATATGTATATACATGCATACTCACACACGTATACATATATTCACATACGCATGAACACATATTCATGTGCATGCATTCTTACACATGCATGCATGCTAACCATGTGTAAGTCCCTACGCATGCTAGCAAGGCATGCATACCCTTTAACATACAAACAACCATACATGAACACACTCACTTACACGTACATGCATCTATGCACTTACACCTGGATGCATCTATGCACATGCCAACACCTGCAAGCACCCATAAGCAAACTTTATTAAGCACCTAACCACAGTTATGTATATTCATACATATACACACATTTACATGCATACTAATGAGAGAAGGAGCCACCCACAGCATCTCCTTGACCTTGGCGGAGCATTTCTTCCATCTGCACTTTCCAACACATCATTTCATTAAACTGCTGCTGCACTACCTTGTTCCTCTAGACAATGTCCTATAGTTGTTGCACCATAGAGGACACTCGATGCTCGGCATATTGACGCACTTGCTCCATCTCAGCACGACATGTAGCATTATGACTTGATGCTGCTGCTGGGGCTATGTATCCACCACCAAGACCTTTCATAAAACCCTCAAATCGATGCCCAAGAACCTGATCGTAGATCTCATCATTTGTGGGTGATTGACTACCCTCAGGAACGTCTACATCCCTCATCTGGACATTCCTCTCCTATTTTCACTTATAAAAATTTAGAAAATGATTAAATAACAATGCAATTATGGCTTGTTGAATTCAATAATTAACTAAATACTATAACATACTAATATGTTTGCTTTCAGCACCCTGGCACCCCTCCCTAGACTTCCTTTGATGTGTTCTCTGAAAAAGGGAAGACCTGCTCTCTGGTTGTCCAGTGATGGGATTACGCTACATTATCATATCAAACCTAATATTAACAAATTTGAATGTGTAAACAATGATAATACTTGTAATGTAATGCTAAGCTAGGTTTATAGAAATTACCCATCGATGATGCACAAATAACCTCGACCCACCACAATGTGTTGTATCTAATATGCTTTGGTTCTTGGCATTTATTCGGAATATTTCTTATAGAAAAGATTTAATGAGATAATAATCCACATTGATACAAAAAAAAGTATTTCTAATCTAAACACATCACCTGGTAGTGAGGGTCACGAAAATGTCGACACACCAGCTCCCAATCTTCATGGGAGATCTTATCGTACGAGTGTCATTCAACTTCATCTCCCATATTCTTAAAATGTTTGTGCATATTGTGGCAATAACTCTTAAACTAAGCGCACAAGTTCCTATTCACCACTTTTTTGACTCGATGGTCGGTGCAATGTCAATATCAAACTCCGCATGCATATGAAATACATATATAATGTTAGACAATAAATATTAAAATATATTAAAGGTAATAGAACTTGTTGGAAAACTTACCAATATGCACTCGAAGAGAACCAAGCGCTACTCCTCAGTCACCTGTAGCCAACTATGGCATGTGACTAGAGCAAATTGTCGGCATATAATGTCGACCTCTAGTACCAGGGTAGCACCAATCATCCATCGGTATTGTGTAGCATGCAGGAATTTCTATCCTAATACGCTGTTGTGTCATCTGTAGGTGCCTCTGGAGCATGGTGTTCTTCGCTACACCACGCCCTGACCTCGTCCATGACGATGTGGTTGATGCTAAAAAAAAAGTTCAAGGATTCATAATATATATATATATATATATATATGTGTGTGTGTGTGTGTGTGTGTGTGTGTGTGTGTGTGTGTGTGTGTGTGTGTGTATACACATATCTAAGACAATCAATTTATTTTAAAAAGTAAAGAATCATAATCTTACCAACGCTGCTCATGTAACGCCCCAACCCACCATGTGGGGCCCGGGGTGCTACTTTAATAATATTTGTATTTTTGATACCATAATCATCACATAAAAGCAGCAGAAATAATTTAAACATTCTCCAAAATATTACCAAAGTTCTAGACTACCATTATCCACAAGGGTCTCCAAGCATTTAATATTACAACCCAAAAATAAAAGACAGAAACCAACTTCGTATATACAAACCACGCACATAAACTAGACAAACTAAACTTAGCCCCTTTAACCTGCTAAGCACGATCCTTGGTACCTCCTGAAAAGTCAAATGATCATTGGGGTGAGACATCTCTCAGTAAGACGGATTAAGTTAATATCAGGGTGTGGCCAACATGAGTTTTAGTAGAATCAGAAAATATTCATTTCTCTTTTTAACCAAAAATAGCATTTGTAGATTATACTCAAACCTATACAATTGAAAATACACATTCATTCCCATAGTGTAAACTAGTTCAATTAATAGATAACACCATTTACATAAATTCACATATATGCGTAGAAGACACCCTCTAGGACAAACAACATGATTAACCCCCATGACGGGTTGTATGGCCCGAAGGCTAGACTTAGCCTGGGTGATCAACCCAAACAAAGTCAAAGTAACCATCTACAAGTACCTCTGCAGGCATCTGCAAACTTAGCTGCAGGTCCAATTGCCTTACCATGTCCTAGTCCGAACCCCAGGGAAGGTACAATAACTTTTCGCAGGCTAACCAGCTGAAACCCCTTGCACTTCCACTACAGTGTGGTTGCACCTAGCCAAACAATTCACTAGCAAAGGTACCATGTTCACAATACAACCGGTCCTCAAGGTTCTTAAACCATATCATGCAATTTAAGTAATAAAAAATGTAACCTAGTTTCATTTCATAAGACATTCAAAATAATTCAGTATTTTCACAAACTCATTCATTCCTCGGTATAAACCTGGCATATCATAATCCCTAGGTATTAAACTGGCATATCAAAACCCTTGGTACTAAACTAGCATATCAAACCCTCAGTATTAAACTGGCATATCATTTTCCACATTTCCTAAAAACAGTTTGAAGCCATAGATTTCCATGTTTCAAAAAGAAACCAACAATTTCATTTAAATTAAAACATAAATCTCATGCCACACTTATTTGAGTAATACACCATAATATAACAAATAATCCAGAAAAGTATAATTTATTGAAAACAAAGATATAATCATCTCTAGGTTACCCTACTCCCGTTGATTTTCCCCAAATACATAACCACCAAAATCGGCATTTTCATAAACTCGATTCACCCAAAAGTCACACATAGTATTCCTATAACAGAATATTTCAATTTAATCAGTTCAGATTCAATAAAAACCTAACATAGCTTAATCTCCTTACTTGTTCTTGAAAAATAAGCCATTTAAGTTCTGGAACAAAAACCCTAGCTTTCCGAACTCACCACTGAAAGTGAGCCGGCAAGTCGAGAGAGGAGAGAAAAATGACCGGGGACCGATGAAGGACTCTGAATGATCTTAGAGAGAGAGAGAGAGAGAGAGAGAGAGAGAGAGAGAGAGAGAGAGAGAGAGCCACGTGAGAGACTGAGAGTAAAGAGAGAAAGTCTCAAAAACCTAATTTAGAGAGAGAGAGAGAGGAATGAAAATTATGAAATAAAATACATTGCTTACTACTTAAGTAAGCTTTCCCAGAGGAAAACCGTCAACGGTTTTCTTGGGATTTCTAAAACCGTCAATGGTTTGGCAGTTCAATGCTCTCGGTTGTTTGTAGAAGTCGACAGTTTTTTCCTAAACTCAGTGAAACCGTCGATGGTTTGGGATCCTGCCAAACCAATTTTCTCTTCTTCTTTTTTTCCTTATTTATCTTTTCTTTTATTTATTTTCTTATATTTTCTTGGTTCAAGTTACTACAGCTCATATAAGTAAGCAACTCACCCTGGGTCTCGCTAGTTGTTGGCTGCAGATTTGGAAGGGTTGCCGATGGCTTACCCAGTGACGCATCAACATCAACATGCTTCGGTTGTATTAGGTCTGCTGCATGATCTTGGTTAGCCATATTGGTCAGCCTACACCTTAGCTGTTGAAGACCTCCCGATGTCATGTCTACAATATTATATATAACATTGAATAAGATAATTGCATATTAAATGGAATTATAGTAAACATATTTTCAGTTATTAATACAAATCAGATACATGGAATGTAATATGACAACATAACATGCTTACCTCCATGAAATGCAGTATGATTACAAATCCTCAATATCGATATCATCATCGCTTTCTAGTATCTCTTCCTCCTCAGTATAGTAATACACCATTGTTTCATATTTGATATCAGTTTCACCATTGGTGATGAAATCAACATGTACATCATCAATTCCCATATCAACAGTCCCTACGTGTTTTGCCGTGGTAGCAACCCTATTCAATGTTATAGGATCAGCTCCTTCCTCATCAACATAATTGTCACCACGCGATGCCACATTGGAATCATATTGAGGTGCTGCACTGACATATGACTTAACTTGTTGGAAAGCATCCTCGATGATATTTTCTCCCCATCTAGGACTTCTATAATATCATACAAACTTATGGGTTCAATTTTTTGTGCCACATGTCATTCACCTTTCAATTCTATGTCCTTAAGGTAAAACATTTGTTCTGCCTGCGTTGCCAGCACAAAAGGGTCATTTTGATACTATGTCCTACTAAAATTGACACTGGTAAAGTAGGCATCGGTGTTTATCATACTCTTTTTATTGCTAATGCTCCACCAATCACACTTGAACAAGTAGACGAGTCTATTGGCTCCATAGCTCAACTCAATAATGTCATTTAAGATACAAAAATAGTCAACATCCTCTTCTCCTTTTGTGTCTAGTACAACAACCCCATAATTTTGGGTTTTTTTATGCAGTTTAAAAGACTTCGTATGAAATCTTAAGCCATTGACAATGCAACCACTGTAGTGGTTAACTCGTTGATCAGGGCCACATGTCAACACGTACAAATCCTTACTTTTCGTTGGTTCTTTATTATAATACATGACTTTCATCTAGTAAAAATAAGTTTAGATGAGTTAACTGTCAATATTGAAACTTTACGTTGCTTCAAACTAACAGAAAATTTGTTACTTACACGGCTCCCAAACCAATTGACGAATTCTTTCTTATGTCTTTCATCAACATTCCTTTCATTTTCCTTTAGAAGTTCAACTTTATGTTCACTATATGCAACAATAGTACATGTTAATGTCAACTAATTATATATATACAATGCAAAGTATAGATTAAGAAACCACTTACTCAATATATGGAACATTTTCATCAAAATTATTAAGGACGTAAAAATGTGCCTTTACTAGGTCCTTCATATTAATGAAATCATATACCCATCCACCCAATGGTCAAACATTTGCTCAAAATACAGAGCTAATGGGTTCTTTATCTTCATCATTACCATAAATGTCTGCATTTCACTCATCATGAGTGAACCTTGTGTCAATATCATGTAAATACATTGATCAAAATGTAAGACATTCACGGTCAAAGTGAAATTAGGATATAATCCCAAGAGTGGGATGAATTGGGTTCTTTAAAAATTATTTGCGGAATTTATTTACTTTAACCCTTAACTATTCTATCTTCCAATATATGTGCAGCAATCAAAACTATGAAAATCACGAGCATTTAGATATGAATATATGAATTAATACACAATCTAAATTTACAATATGAGATACCACATTCAGTTGAGCACTTGTTCAAAATATAACTTTCAACTTGATTCAAGAAGGTTCACAACAATGTACTCAAGAATAGATTCAGTGATTCAATTTATGCCTCAATGAAATAATCAATATTAAGATATGAATTTCAGCAACAAAAAATATTTTCTTTCAAAAACTGATTTTTGTATGTCACTTGTTTTAATTCCATATCTAATTTTTCTAACAAACTTTAGTACTTATCCTTCAAAATGGATACAAGTTCACTCACAACCAATCTGTATTTAACAAGATCTAATATTTACCAAGCTCAAATTTTTAGCATAATACAATATTTAACAAGAATGGATATTCAGCTGGTTGATGATGAAAGTATCTAATATTCACAAGTATTCTATTTTCAACAAGATTCAATATTTACTACGATTGAATATTCAACACTATTCAATATTCGGCAAGATGATAAAGAAATTATATCCAAGCATGCAGGTTATATCTTATAGAAAATAAAGAGAGGAAGGAAGAAGAAGTTGAATACCGCTGTTTTTTCAAGGTTCAGCCGCAGCCTACATCCTTGCCCCAAGCAACCCATTGTGAGGATTTCCTTTACCAACTTTGTCACCAAATGAAGTTACAACCTCTCTCCCTCAAAGGTGGAGTTCACCTCTCTAACGAGAATCCCCTCTCACTAGGCAACAATTCAATCCCTGAACCATCAAAAATATAACAAGCAGCAAAAACTTGCTTGTACAATGAAAAGCTCCTCAAATGAGTAGATTAGTACATGTTAGATCCAAAAATAATACTTCAAATAAACAATATGAAAGTTGAAGCTTGAAGTGTTTCACCAGAACTGATTAAGAGATTGAGTTACAAAAGATCAAATCAATTTTTCTCTGAGTTGTAAACAAGAACACAACAGTCGCCTTATGTAGACAAGAGTATACGTAACTTGTGCGTGCCATTCACTTTTCAAAATGTGTTCTTACCATGAGACTTTCATATGATTTTCCTATCTACGTTCCTAAGTCTTCATGTTGTGAAGCTTCCAATATGTTTTCTTGACTTTACGCACTGCTTCAACGAGCTTCATGTCTCTTATAACTTGAATTCTTCATGATTATCATGTCTTATAGCCTTAAGTGTCATTTTGCATTCAAACTCTTCAAGCACATCCACTTGAAGTCTTAAAATCACTTTAGTCTTGAAACTTAAACTCACAAAAACATGTTAAGTAAACTTGATTTATTATCATCAAAACGAGATTAAGTCTCGTTAGGCCAACAATCTCCCCCTTTTTTATGATGACAAATAAAGAGCAAAAATGAGAAAGCTTTAAAAGACTTCCCCTTACAATAAGCGTATCCTTAACAAGTCATTCAAGAATATTTCACTTATTCAAAATATCATACTTTCATATCAGAGCAATTTTAAGCATTTAAGCACTCATAATATTCAATATGTATCATGCTTCCAATACTCATATCATTCACAACTCATATCATTTAAGCATACTGAGTTTTCAATATATATCATGCTCTTTCATACAAAATTTTCAATATTTTCATGCTCTTGCATTTAGAATTTTCAATATGTCTCTTTCCAATATAATATTTTTCCAAAATCTAATATCATTCTTTCCAATGACTATAACTTCCTTCTGAATATATAGTATATAAATTTTACTAATGACTGAATTTGTTCCATATATTCTCCATGACACATATCATTCATATGTTCATAAAAAATTCAAACATTTAAGTATTTTTCAAACATGTCAATATATCTCATTTTTCATATATTTCTCCGTATTTGTCAAACATGTCATCAGATCTTTATCTTTCAGTATTTCTCAAACATGTCAACATATCTCATTTTGCACATATTTCTCCCCCTTTTGACATCAACAAAAAAGGGTACATGAAGAAAGTTAACATGCATTGCAACTCAGCATGGAAAATCCAAAACAACCATCCATCAAATATTCATGCATTATGCAAAAAAAAAAAAATATATTCAAGATAAGCATAGTCTAGCATGAAAATATGTCTTGCCCAGGATAAGCATAGAAAAAGAAATATATGTAAAGAGTTGTAGACAACCCAAATATTACAACCCAAAGTTGTTTTTAAAAGATCAAAAGCTAATTATCATTTCCATCATCTGATTCAGTGCCTTCCTCATCATCTTCATCTTCATCTCCAGAATTTGTTTCCATAGGAGCTTTGCCACGTGATGAAGAAGAACTTCCCATATACTATTCATTGCATGCAATACAATGATCCAGGGAATTATAACACGATTGAAGTGAACTAAAATTAGTACGCACTTCACCATAAAAGGCATTTTGCTGCTGCTGATAAGATACAAACCATGATGGAGCATCATCTGCTGGTGGTGCATCTTGCTATGTTTCAGGAGCCTATTGAGGTTCCCTACGTCCTCTTCTGCCCTTCGACAACCAACCATGCCCTTCATATTTTTCGTAACCCATTTGCTTAATTATCGTAGATGAAAACATGTCATAGCGGGTACGAGTTATGAATAGGGTAGATGAAGTGGTAACTCCTAAATGATCAAAAATACCATTCAACACTCCTTCATAAGGTAGAATAACTCATCTAGCCTCTTCTCGTGTGATCATCCATTTTAAAATAAGACTAGGTAGATCAAGTTTCTTTCCTTTGAGCAAACATCATATTACAAAACAGTCAAGGTAGAAAATGTGATCATGTGATCCTACCCTAGGCAGAATATTGTACGTGATGAGTTTCTGTAGAATTTGTGCTTGAAGTTTTAACTGATGAAACAGTGGAGGATTACCAAAATACACAGGAGCTTTTTTCATTATCAATGACAGAAATTCCTCAGGAGTAAAACCTTGTTCCATTATCCAAGATGTACTAATAAGTAGACATTCAAAATCTCCATTTTGAATTTGAAATCTAGTAGCTACAGATTGTGGAGTGATGACAAACAATTTATCCATAACCTGAGTAGAGATCACAATTTCTCCCTTTATCATGTTTGCATAGAAAAGCTTAACCAGATTATGATACTATCCTCTAGATTGATAGGTTATGAATTTCTCCCAACCCAGAGCATTAAACAATGGTAAAATATCATGAAATTCATCTCTAAAGAATTCAAGATCCAAAACCTTACTAAATGTGGGTTCAGTAGATCGAAGATGCTTTTTGTAGATTTGCTTTGCTTGAGGCGTTATCAACCATTTCACAATATCGTTGGAATCATCTTTCCCAAAAGAGGGATCTCGATTTGCCACATGCTTGGATCTAGGCATGTTCTTGAAGAAACTAACCGGTGAAATCCTCGAAAACGAAGTGGGAATGAAGGATATCTTGAAGTTTAATCGGTTGAATGTTCGTGAAATATGACTTGAAGATGAAAGACAGAGAGTTCAGGAGAGTGGAGGTATATGGTGAGTTGACAGGAATGGAGAAAGAACCCGCTATGAAAAAAGAATGAGGGTTGGAATCTACACATTGATTAGGGTTTTTACACACAGTAAGTATATATACCATTGTAGGTCAATCGACTGCGCTCGAAGAGTCAGTTGCCTACCCTATGTAATTCTCAGAATTTTCTCAAGTTAGTAGCGAGTCAGTCGACTGCTCTTCACTGAGTCAGTCACCTGCCCTTCAGGCTAGTGACATATATATATTCTTTTAGCTCAACCACTCATTCACTTTAGTGTCTTCTTCTTAACTCACTTCTCTACTATGTAATAGCCTCAATTTACTTCAGATTTTCCCTCTTTTGATTAAACACTATTCTTTTTGCATATTGATTTGCCAAGTTTCAAATGACTTTCCAAATTAGTCATTAATACTTAGGTCTCTTGACTTTAGTGCTTTCTAAGTTAAGCCTTGTACAATCCATCCTTTGATTGTGGCCAACAATGACATTTTTATATTCACTTGAGTTCAACACTAATGTCATCAATAAGCTTGGAAATAATCCTTCAAGATCGAAATACTCAACACTCATGTATTAATTGTGAGTAAGAAATTTTCATAAAATGAGTAAAGAAGTGACTCACTCGAAAAATGAGTAGCTCGGAAGCTATCCCAAGTATAGGAGTTCTATCGTGTAATATTTATCCCAGATGTTAGATCGTCTCCTCGGGGAATGCAATTTAATTCCAAATTTTACGTAATTCTAATCAAAAAATAAAAAAAAAAACAAAAACAAAAACAAAATGGCACTAAACACAGTTCAGATTCAGGTTTTCTGGTTTGTTTGAGATTTTCTTTTGACAATTAAAAGAACATGCAATTTAAATTACAAATCCTAATGCACACGAAATTATCAGTGAGAAACGAAGATCCTACGTTTAATAGTCGAACGAGAATTGAAACATGCATTGAAACTTTGGGAAAAAAAAAATTAAAGACGATAACTTTAATACGTAATTAAAACATGCAATTCTAAAAAAAAAAACTCAATCAATCACAAATTTAAACAAAAACCAATTTTTAATGCAATTAATAACTTAAACAAAAATTCAAAACTTCAACAACTAAATAGTAACCGGAAACACGATAAAAATTTGGATTTTAATAAAATTAAACTTAAGCTAAATTGAACTTAACAAAATTTAAATTTTAAGAAAAGACAACTACTCTAAATCCTAAAGAAGGTATATTTTTTATTTTTGTATTATTCTTTTTTTTCTTCTTTCAAAAAAAAAAACCGAACTTAAATTAAGTAGAAATTAACTCAAGAAAAGAAAATTAAATCTAATGCTAATATAAATAAGAAGAGAAAGATAATGAACAAGCCTTGATAATAATACCTCAAACAAGATTAAAAAATCAAAACTTCAAGTGGGTTCCTACTGAAATTTAACAATACCCAATTAATTAAATAAATAAATAAAACAAAAGAGAAAGGAAGAAGTGTGGCTAGCCGTATAGCAGTAGTCTGCAAAGCACACAGCAGCGTAGGGGCTCAGGTCTTCCTTAACAGTTGCAGTCATGGTCTCCAACAGCAGCAACAAAAGTCGTGGGCAGCACACACAGCAATAGCTATGGGAGACAGCAGCACTGGGTATGGCATCAGGGAAGCTTTCGGCTGGCAACAAGGGAGGGGAAAGAAGTAAGGGAAAAAGGAAGAAAGGAAGAGAAGGGGAGACAAAAAGTGAGAGAAGAGAGAAGAGAGAATAAAGGAGAGAGTTAGAGAGAAAGGAGCATGAGAGAGGGAGTTGGGAGGAAGAGAGAGCCGAGAGGGAGAGAGAAGAGAAGGGAAGGAGAGGGAGGAGAGTTGGAAAGGGTGAGAGGGTACCAACTGGAAGAGAAAAAGAAAAGAAAACGTATAAAGAGGAGAGGGGGGGCTAGCACTACGCCCAGTGCACGGAGGACCCAGCTGCATGGCCATGTCAAATCAAAAAAAAAATTTCTTCTTTTTTCTTTTCTCTATTTCTTATTTCTTCTTCTTCTTCTTTTTGTTTCCTAGTGAACTAGTTCACTTTTGACCATCCTAGAGTCTGTATCTCTCTAAGCTTAAAACACAAAAGTTGTAGATAATCTTCTCATCTTTCACAACATTTCAAATCGTCTCGATCAGAGCTCGAACGAGAAAATTACGTACAAATTACAAAGTAGCATCGATTTTAGCTTCCAATAATCGCCCTGTGATAAAAAATACCAAAAATTCATAATTTACTCAATAAAATCCAAATATTATAAATAAGACACGATGTTAAAATATTGAGGATAATTAGGTATTTAATTAAAAATATACGTCTTAATGCATGAATTAAAACACCTAATTACGCAATTTAAGAGCGTAATCAAGAAGAATTTTTTATTTAGAATTTGTGAATTCTCTGAATTTCTTAGAAGTAGCATCTAAAAGCTTTGAGCTATTATGAGTTACTAACTTATATAAACTCAGAGAAACTACTTAAATGCACTTTTCTTCTTGAATCAACCGTATATTGTGAGTGTTTAAAGAACAATTACTTTGCACTTACACTTGAAGACCTTTCAGTGTCTTTTGATCATTTTAAGATGAATATCTTGTTGATTTATTCAATATTTAACCCACTGAATTACATATTTTTACTTTGAACTTCTTTTAGTGTTTGATCAATCAACAATTTCTTAAGATGAATTTAGGATTCTTATGAGTAACATTACTAATACTCTTTTAATTCAATCTTCTAAATCTCAAGTTTGTGCAAATAACAACATATGTTGTGCTCTATAACCTTAAGTATTCATAAATTTTTTTTAATAATTCAACTAAGGTTACCACTTTTTTCCATGGGAAATGAATCAACTTGGTTATACTATCTTATCTCTTGAGCTATAACCATTATTTAAATCAATTAATCATGATATGCTCAATTAAATTAGGCTTTAGATTGATTCTTAGAATTCATCATCTTTACTCAGCTTCTCAAGGTCTCTACTATAGTAGACATATCTATTAGAAATATATACTTTAAGCATTATCTACTATCAAAGTACACTTATAGTTATTACTACATCCTGTCTTATGTTAGGAATGACCAACTTAAACTCTATATGTTGTGGAGGTATCACTAGCCGTTTTCATTTTAGTACAATTGAGCTTTCTTAATTCCTAAAAGGGAATGACTACTCCTAAGATCTATGGAGGCCTTAGTTTGAGAATTAGGGTTTCATTTTGGTACCCTTTCCTTCTTGGGTCTTAATGGTTTAACAAGAGATGATTCTTTTATTCTCCAAACCTATTTAGTTTTCACACACTTTCTCTTTAATGGACAATCAAACTTTATGTGTCTCTTCTCCTTACATAGAAAACATGTGGTGTATGTGTGTAATCATTTGAGGAGGTACTAGCATAGTATTTGGAGGCCTTTATAAAGTACCCCATATAGAGGTCATTTTTCTTCTTATTTTTAATTCCATTGAACTCTATGCCCTCCTTGTCCAATGACATTCTTTGAGACCCAACCAGTTTATCAAAGTTCTCCTTTCCTCTAGTAAAATTGTAAATGATTTTAGTTTGATCCTTAATTTTGCTTTCAAGATTGAGTATTTTTGAATCTTTTATTCCTTCACAGTTGGCTTGTAGTTTTGCCAGTTCTTTAGCCATCTGGTTAAGTTTACTTTCTAGTTCAAAAATATATAGATCCTTCTCATTTTTAATAGAAGTTTGGGATCTTAGATCTTTTAGTTCTTTCATCACCTTTTCATTCTTCCTTTCTAATCTCTTAATTTTTAAGTCCATTTCTTTTTCAGCAAGATGTTGAGATTATAATTCTTTCATTACCACTTCATTCTTATTTTTCAATGAAGTGTATCTTTTAGTCACTTTAACTAGAATCTTATGAGCTTTGAATAGTTCTATTTGTAATTCTTCATAAGATGGCATACTCTCATCATTGGATTCATCTGAAGAATCATCACAGGATTCATTACATGATTCATTTAATGATCTGTATGAGGAACTTTGCATTTTATCATCGTCCCATGTCATAAAACATACATTAGCAATCTCTTGGTCGCTTGATTCACTTTCTGAACTACTGGAACTTATATTGTCCCATGTAGTGGCTTTCATTGCCTTTTTCTTCTTCTTCTTAGAATCCTTCTTAAGCTATGGATAGTTCGGTTTTATATAGCCTACTTTCTTACAATTATAACACATTGGAAGTTCAGCCTTTGTTTCCTTCTTACTAGTTTCTGCTTTATCCATTTTGGAGTCCCAAAATTTTCTTGTGAATTTGTTTTCTTTCTAAGGAATTTTACAAGCTTCTTGTTTATGAAGACTATATCATTAACATCCATTACCTATTCATTTTCATCGCTAGAGCTTTCATTTGAGACTTTAAATGCTATGGATTTCTTGTGTTTACTACCCTCAACAGCTCTTTCATTTATCACCATCTCGTATGTGAGAAGCGATCCTATCAATTCATCTAGGGAAGTGTTTTTCAAATTTTTGTCTTCTGTAATGGCAGTGGCCTTAGGTTTCCAAACAGGAGGAAGTCCTCTAAGAACTTTCCTAATCATCTCATAGGTAGAATAGCTCTTACCTAGTGCATTAAGGGAATTTATTATATGGGTGAACCTAGTGTACATACTAGTGATAGATTCTTCTGGATTCATCATAAAGGCCTCATACTCGCTGGTGAGCATGTCAATCCTACTGTCTCTAACATCTACGGTTCCCTCATAGGTAACCTCTAACTTGTTCCAAATTTTCATAGAAGATTTACAGCTCATAACTCTATTCAATTCATTTGCGTCTAAGGCACAATATAACACATTCATTGCACTAAAGTTAATTTTTATTAGTTTCATGTCTATATCAGCCAATTCCTTTTCATCTTTGGGGACTTCTTTGTTGTCTACAATTTTTGTGGGAATCAAGTCACCATGTGTGACTACTTTCCATACCTTATAATCCATGGTTAGCAAATATATTCTCATTCATTGCTTCTAGAAGGTGTAGTTTTCACCGCAAAAAATGGGAGGTCTAGATGAGGATTGACCTTCGCCAAAAGGGGATACTCTTAACTTTGCCATAGGGATCTTTATGTAGCTACTTGTTAAGATATACTACAACCTACGCTCTGATACCAATTGAAATTAGGATATAGCCCCAAGAGGGGGGGTGAATTGGGTTCTTTAAAAATTATTTTCAGAATTTATTTACTTTAACCCTTAACTATTTTATCTTTTATATATATACGCAGCAATCAAAACTATGTCAATCACGAGCCTTTAGATATGAATATAGAAATTAATACACAATCTAAATTTACAATATAAGATAACACATTCAGTTGAACACTTGTTCGAAATATAACTTTCATCTTGATTCAAGAAGGTTCACAACAATGTACTCAAGAATAAGTTCAGTGATTCGATTTATGCCTCAATGAAATAATCAATATTAAGATCTGAATTTCAGCAACAAAAGTATTTTCTTTTAAAAACTGATTTTTGTATGTCACTTGTTTTAATTTCAGTTCTAATTCTTCAAACAAACTTCAGTACTTATGCTTCAAAATGGATAAAAGTTTAATCACAACCAATTTGTATTTAACAAGATCTAATATTTACCAAGCTCAGATTTTCAGCACAATACAATATTTAACAAGAATGGATATTCAGCTGGTTGATGATGAAAGTATCTAATATTCACAAGTATTCTATTTTCAATAAGATTCAATATTTACTACAATTCGATATTCAACACTATTCAATATTTAGCAAGATGATAAAGAAATTATATCCAAGCATGCAGGTTATATCTTGTAGAAAATAAAGAGAGTAAGGAAGAAGTAGTTGAACACCATTGTTTTTACAAGGTTCAGCTGCAGCCTACGTCCTTGCCCTAAGCAACCCATTGTGAAGATTTCCTTTACCAACTTCATTACCAGGTGAAGTTACAACCTCTCGCCCTCAAAGGTGGAGTTTGCCTTTCTAATGAGAATCCCCTCTTGCTAGGCAACGATTCAATCCCTGAACCAACAAAAATACAACAAACAGCAAAAACTTGCTTGTACAATGAAAAGCTCCTCAAATGAGTAGATTAATACATGTTAGATCCAAAAATAATACTTCAAATAAACAATATGAAAGTTGAAGCTCGAAGTATATCACCAGAACAGATTAAAAGATTGAGTTATGAAGGATCAAATCATTTTTTCTCTGAGTTGTAAACAAGAACACATCAGTTGCTTTTTGTAGACAAGAGTATACAAAATTTGTGCATGCCCATTCACTTTTCAAAATGTGTTCTTACCATGAGACTTTCATACGATTTTCCCATCTACGTTCCTAAGTCTTCATGTTGTGAAGCTTCCAATATGTCTTCTTGAGTTTATGCACAGCTTCAATGAGTTTCATGTCTCATATAACTTGAATTCTTCATGATTATCATGTCTTATAGCCTTAAGTGTCATTTTCCATTCAAACTCTTCAAGCACATCCACTTGAATTCTTAAAATCACTTAAGTCTTGAAACTTAAACTCACAAAGACATATTAAGTAACCTTGATTTGTTATCATCAAAATGAGATTAAGCCTTGTTAAGCGAACACAATGCATGCCACAATGATTGAACCTTCCGGTCGTGCCTTATTGCACATATGGTTCTTTAATATTGACAAGAACCTGTGCATTTTACATAACATTCATGACGTCTACAAATAAAGTGAGGAAATCATATGAAAATTATTGCATCATAAAAATTACCTCTCAATTGGATACATCCAATGATATTGCACTGGTCTTACAATGATGATTTCCCTTAGTAAGTGGACAGCTATGTGGACCATAACATCAAAAAATGTCGGAGGAAATATTTTTTCAACCTTGCATATTAGGATTACAGTGTCTGACTCTAATCATTAAGTACGTTTAAGTTCAATTTCTTTGAGCACAATTGTCTAAAAAAGAATCCCAACTCAATCAACACTAAGCGAACATCATCAATTAAGTATGCACGAAGGAAAACTAGTAGAACTCGTTAAAGAAGTGCATGGAAGTCATGACTTTTCATTCCTAACATCTTATCTTCCTTTGTACTTATGCATCAAGATATGTTAGATGCATATCCATCAGGTAACTTCATTAATTTCAACCATTCAAAGAAATTAATTTTTTCATCTTTCGAAAATGTGCGACATGCTGATGGCATGAGAAACTTGTCCCCATCACGAACCAGGTGCAACTGAGGTTGTATTCCCATTTCTTCCATATCCCGGTGAGCATTTGCATTGTATTTTGTCTTCCCATTTATATCCAATAATGTACCAATCACATTCTCACAAATGTTCTTCTTAATGTGCATAACATCCAAGTTGTGGCGTAGTGGAAGATCTTTCCAGTATGGCAACTCGAAAAAGATGCTTCTCTTTGTCAAATTTAATTCATTCTCAGCATGTTTCTTTTTTCTACTGCTTGATGCTTTCCCAAATTTCACATTTCTTATTAACTTCAACTAGTTTAATATCTTCCCCACTAATTCGATTTGGCTACAACCTTCGTTCAAGCTTTCCATTAAAGCTTATATTAGAATGAGTATTCTAAGGATGTCCAAGTGGTAGAAAACGACGATGACATATAAAGCATAACTTATGTCCATGCTTCATGGATAAGGACCCAACATCCTTATTACACACTAGGCATGCTAAGTATCCTTTTTGCTCCACCCCGATAGATTATCGTAAGAGGGAAAATCATTAATTGTCCATAACGGTTCCACATGAAGCCGAAATGTTTTCTCAGTTTCCACATCAAATGTTTCCACTCCTTTTTACCATAGTTCTTTCAACTTATCATTTAACGACCTCAAGTAAATATCAATATCATTACCAAGCGCCCTTAGTCCAGGAATAAGTAAAGACATGTAAATGAATAGCTCTTTCATACATTACCATGGCAGCAAATTGTATGGCATCATCATAATTGGCCACATGTTATATGGGTTGTTCATATTACTAAAAGGATTGCAACCATTTGAAGCAAGACCAAGTCTGATGTTGCAAAGATCACTAAATAATAACAGATGCATTTTATCAAACTCGGCCCAAGCTTCCGAGTCTTCTGGATGGCTAAGGGTGTTTTCCTCTTGAAGACATTTCTCTTTATGCCATCTTATATCTGCAGCAGTTTTTCAGGACATGTATAATCTTTGAAGCCTTGGTATTAATGGAAAATATCACAAAATTTTTGAGAGATCTTTTTACCCTTCTTTTGATTAGTTTTATAACTCGATTCACCTCATATGGACACTCGTTTGCATTTTCGAATTCACTATAAAAAAATATACAATCATACCTACATGCATATATTGGAGTGTAATCGAGACCCAAATCACGCATGTATGTATTCGCCTCATAAAAAGACATTGGAAGTGTTTCACCATCAGACAATGTCACCTTAAATAGCCTTAAATTCATGTTGAATGCACTTTGAGTTTGACAATGCATTGTCCTTGCATGAAGCAACTTTATCAGAAACTTCAATTTTGAGAACTTTTTACAGTTTGGTTGGAAAGGAACACTAGAATATTCACGGGTGTGGCTACTACTTACAATTTGCTTTGAAGTAGAGTGGTATATCTTACTTCGCTGTGGGTGTCAGCAAATGGTTTTTTTGTTATGCTTCACTAAAAGGCTTGCAATGGGATTGGTTTGGCTCTATTACATTGAGTTTAATTCTCTGCATTCTTTGTAACTAGTTTTTATTGATGAAAAGGGAGGATTTCTTATCCTCCATGTCTTTTTTTTCCTTTCTCTTTCTAATTTTCTAATGTACATTCTTCTCTTTTAATGCAATTCTTTGTTTATCAAAATTTTAAATTAATGTTCGGTTGGATCTTTCTTTTTGATATTTTATATATGAAATATAAAATGATCAATAAATTGGGTTTTCTTATTTTAGTGCATCAAGCACATCATTACACACACTTTAAGACTATTTGCCATTTTGTATCTCCTAATGTGAAACACAACAACAAAATATTACAATTTGGAACTAGTAAGATAAACTTGAAATAAATCAAATAAACTAGAACAGTAGGCTCTAACTCATGTCATAAATTGAAACAAGATAAACTTGTTGAACGCAAAATAATATGAATTATGAATAGGAAACATAATAGATCATTTGTAGTTGTCCTAATTTAAACCCATGTCTCTCTGCAAAAAACAAAAAAACAAAACAAAACAAAACAAAAGGCTCAACTAGTCCCTCTTGGAAATCATGTCTTACTTCACAATTGTCCTAATTTAAACCCATCTTAGATTAGTCTAGATTCTTCGCATAAACCACCCAATCCAATTATATTCCTAGTAAATATATGTGCATTATATTCCAACCATAAATCTTGCAACAATGGGAAAAAAATGCACATCTACACACAACCACAACATCCTTGCATCTACCAAAACTAGAAAAAGAAATTACCAAAAAATTCTCTACCATGTGTACAAATAATGGAGCTTATGTGTAAAAATCACATGACATCAACATATTCAACAGTAATAGAAGAAGAAGAAGAAGACAAGTGGGAGGGGAAGGAGGAGGAGAAGGCATACCTTCTTACAGGCAATGGTGGGTAGCAGTGGCAGTGTGTATGGTAAAGGGTAGTGTGGTGGTGCGTAAGGCAGTGGGTGGCGGCGGCGGCGGGCTTCGATCATACAGAGAGGACAAGGAGGAGGGAGGAAGGCTTTGATTGTGTAGGGAGTTGGGAGAGGGGGAATTTGGGATTTCGGCGCGAAGGGGAAATTAGTGTTCTACATAAGGCTTTTAATGGCGGTTTCAAAAGCCGTCACCAAAACCCAACTATTAGTGACAGTTTTTAAAAATCGTTGCTAAAACATAATTTCTAGTGACGGTTTTTAAAAACCGTCACTAATAGTTCACTATTAGTGAAGAAACTTTTTATCACTAATACCTAAAAAATCGTTACTAATATTTTTCCACAATAGATTGAGTAGGAAACCAACTATTAGTGATGAAAGTACTATTGTCAATTTTATTTTTGTCACTAATAATGCAGTTTTAGTGACGTTTAGTAGTTTTGTCACTAATACCTTGACTATTAGTGACGAATTTTATTTTCGTCACTAATGGCCCATTATTAGTGACAATTTTTACTCCGTTACTAATAATTTCATCACTAGAAATACATTTTTTTTATAGTGATATTTAAAAATGAAAAAACACAACTCTCTTTTATATTTTTTTTCTTGACAAAACATGAAAATATTTTCAAAGTGATATGAAAAAAAATATTATAATAATTACAATAATAAAAAATCACTAACAATATTAACTAATAATACATTTTGTAAATTAAATATAATAATATAATTACTACCTATAATAATAAAATTAACTATCGTAAAATTATCTATTAACTATATAACAAATAACAATTTATAAGTTGAATATAAAAATAATAATTATAACAAACAAAATCCCTCTCCATCCCATGTTGTGATTAAACTAGCTAAACTCCACTCTCTCCCCTCCCCCTTTGGTTCCCATTTTTAAGCCTTGGACAACAATTCATTGGCTTTTGATTGCTTTTTTAGTGAATCCTATCTAAGTTATATTTTCAAGATGCAAACAATCCCAATTAGGGGTGGAAAAACCGGTTCGGAGGGCGGGTCCAGGTTGGTCGTAAATGGGTCGGGTCATAAATGGGTCAGTGTTAAGCGGGTCACAACCATGCAAACCCTAACTCGCCCGTTTAATAAACAGTCGGATCACAGGTTACCCATTTAAAAAATATAATTTATTTACTTTAAAAATTTTAAACATTTTATAATATATTTAAAAAAAAAAAACACTCCTGTGATTCTGTGAACATCCACACACCAGCCACCACACAAACACACCACACAGAAATAGGAAAATGGGGCTCGGGAGTCTAGGACTTGGCGGGGGAGGAGGCATCGTCGGCGGGGGAGGAGGGTCGTCATCGGCTAGGAGGTCCAGGAGCTCCAATTCTTTGCCATATTTAATGACGGGATGGCATGGGTTATGACTTATGGGTATGGGTAGATCGTCGGATGGTGTGGGCATAGGGAGCTCTAATTGTCTACCGGAATCAATGGGCCAAAATTCAGATGAGATTTTAGAGCTGGGGCCTGTGGTCGTGCGGGTGCCTAGGTGCGGCCTGCTGCATGCTAGGGCCTGTGGAAGAGACGAGGAGTGGATAGCAATAGCAGGAGGACTGTGGAAATGGGGCATGTGCAGGAGACGAGGAGTGGATAGTAGCAGTAGGAGGTAGCCGCGGCCCACAAGAAATTTAGGGTTTTATCGTAGTAAGGTAGGGTTAGTGGGTTAATGTGTTTATATATAGGAATAAGAGCCAAATAAACTGGGTGACCCGATTCGAACCCGGGTTGAACTGTTTTGAAACGGGCGGGTCACAGGTTAAACCATTTATAAATGGGTGGGTCACAGGTTACCTATTGGGTTTCGATCCGTTATGCCACCCGTAATCCCAATACTATAATATGTCTCATCTTGACATCATTTTTGCATTTTTAATTTTTCATAACTCTAATTTAGTAAAAAAAAAAAAATCAACACCATGCATACCTATACTATCATATGCATGCATTCATAAAGAACACACATTTGTATGCATGAACACACAAGCATGCATGCACGAACAGACATGCCATCACTCACACTAGCTATCACACATGCATGTATGCAAAACTCACATGTGCATGCACACACATACATGCATGGAAGCACACACAACACTCATGCACTTACATCACACATGCATCGATACACCCACATTTATGCACACTCTCCTGCATGGAAATTACACACAAATGCACATCCTCACACACTCACACACATTCATGTACCATGTAAAGCTTGTATGCATATGCACAGGCATGCAGTACTCATGAACACACACTACTTGCACCCCTATGCATGCATAATCGAATACACACACAGTGAGATAAAGAGAGAATGGGAAAGAGAAAGAGAGAGAAGTAGCCTCCCTACTTGGTCTATTTTTCAGGTTTTTATAAACTTAAGAAAATAAAAAAAATTCATTAATTAAAAGCGTTCAGGTGGATCAAGTTTTAAGGATTTTCTAATGTCTTTTAAGGGCTTGAAGTGATGAGAAATGGATGGGGGGAGGCTTGATAGGGTTAGGTTGTGTTAGGAGATAGTTAGGGGAGAAATAAGTTGTATTCGTTAGAAAAAAATGGTATAACTGGCTCTAGAAATGGTGTCGACTGCGTAGAGGGAAGGTAAAAGAAGAAGGGCGGCCAAAACGACTTCATTTTGGGCCCTCTATATATACTTTTTTATTTTAAGTTGTGCAAAACCACATAGTTCTACTTATGAGTGGGTGGGTGTGTACGCACACACCGGCCTTTTTTTATTTTATTTTTTATTTTTAAATCCAAATCAAAATGATTCTATTTTATAACGTTGTGTGCGTGTTCATATGCATGCACACCTGGACATCCACGCGCTATTTTTTTTTAAATATAATTTTTAATATTTACTTATTATTATTATATTATTTTATTTTTTAAAATTTATGAAAATGAAGAGAAAAATAAGCGGGGTCCATAAAAAAAAAGGCAACATTTTTAGAAGTGTCCAAAAATACTTGAAAATTATGAAAAATACCTGATTTTACCTTGATTTTTGTGCACGAGGTCAAAAACACTATTGGACCTCTACATACCACTTTGAATTGTCTTGGATCAACTAGTACGGTAAAAAATGGTTAAAAAAGAGTAGAAAAGTTAGAAAAGATAAGGTTTTTTTTCCTAATTTTCATGAACAATATTAGAAATACTGTTGGACCCTTTTCTTACTATTTTGGATTATCTCGAATCATTCTTCTTGTAAAAAATGACCAAAAAATGCGAAAAAGTAAAAAATGATAGGATTTTTTTTCTTAATTTTCTTGTACAAGGTCAAAAACACTGTTGGACCCCTTCTTACTATTTTGAATTGTCTTTGATCACCTAATGCAATAAAAAAAGATAAAAAGAGAGCGAAACTTTCTATGAGATTTTGCCTTAGATTTTGTGCATGAGGTTAAAAATATTGTTGGCCCTTTCTTTACCATTTCTTACTGTCCCAAATCAACTAGTACAATAAAAAAAATGACAAAAAAAGTGTTAAAAAAATTAGAAAAGCAAAGGCCAGAGTAGAGGTAATTAGGGCTTGCTGATCTCAATTTTGGTCATTTGGTCAAAATTGCCATAGATAATATTGTTGGAATTGGTGTATTCACAAGAGGGGGGGTGAATTGGAATTTTAAAACTTCTTCTTAGATTAAACCATATATCAGTAATATACAACCTAGAGTCTTTTTAAGCATATTCCAATTGCACAAATAAAAATAATATGCGAAAATTAAATTATGTACAACATTCACAATATATCAAATATAACATACATGTGCAGGAATATAAAGTGCTGGAAATTAAAAGTAGACACACGATATATTATCGGGGTTTAGCCTATACTACCTACTTCCCTGCCTCAGCTCGTAAGCCTGAGGATTCTACTAATGCTCGCTTACCGAGTGAAGCGACACCGTTTATAACACCAGGTCAAATTATCAGGGCTAACTTCAACCTTTACAAACTCTCCTTACGGCGCGGAGAATACCCGCCTTAGGCCACGCTTGGAATACAACAGATAATCAAGATAATTTTGCGTACAATTTCAATGCTTCTCCAATAAGCAAATATGTACAATAATACGATCTAATGTATGCACTCACAGATGATATGAATTTAATGCTCAAGTGAGATCTTGAAATTTTAATTCAAGACAATATATTCAACAAATGAATATTCAAGGTTACCTCAAAACCCTAATCAAGTATCACAAAGATATTTTATCAAATATAATAACAATATACACTTAGGGTTTAAGCTTGCAAAAGATTTATCAAATAAAGTAAGCAAGCTCTTAGGTCTTGCTATTTGAATGCAAAGACCAGGAAGCTAAAACAAGTTATTCCCAATCAAATATTTATATACGAAATATTATGGGAATAAACAATCAATAAAAGCTCTCAAAAAGATTTTTCAAATATGTATGAATATGTGAGAGTAATGCCAAGGAAATGATTTTAAAGATGCACACAATAACCACAATCAAATCCCTACAAACTTGCAATTGATTTGCAATAGAGGAATAATATGAAACTCTCTACTTCAAAAATAATATTTACAAGTGTAAGAGAGAGTATTAAAAAAAATATGCTTGAAATGTAAAGTATATAGCAAAAGAAGTATAAAAATTTGAGAAGAATTTTTGCTAATTACTTTTGCTAATCACGTCGCTAATCAAGGCAAATGAGGGGTATATAAAGAGTACCTTCAAAAAATAGTCGTTGGGGACACATTAGGTATTTTGAAAATGTTTAATTAAATTTTTAACCCCAATTACCCTTAATTGACCATGGTAAAAATAAGGCAACCCGAGAGTTTCGGTCGCCCAAATAAACACACAGAGAAAAGTGAACTTTTTGACTTCGGGTGCCCGAGGGTGAGTCCGGATGGCTGAGCTAAGGCGATTTCCCAAACGTTTGAGGTTCGATCGCCTAGTGAGTAGTTCGATTTGCCGAACCTCACAATTTGGTCGCCCAGGGTGATTTTGAACTAAACGTTTGAGCACTTGGGGAAGGTAAAAAGTGACAACTCCAAGGTTTGGTCGACCGTGGACATTCAGTTCAATTTCAGTTCGGTCATCTAGGCCATAGCCAACAGTTTGACATAATCTAGCTCGATTGACTGGGGCATTTATAACACCAAGGTTTGGTCGCCCGAAGCCCTTTCAAGATTCATTTTTGGTCCTGATTTTGATAAGTAGTCACCCTTATTCATATACTTATAACTCTTAAGTTATAGGGGATTTGTCACAAGGTGCTTAGGGACCAAGAGTCAGTTTACGGCCTAGGCTTTTAAATTAAACCCAAAAATCTAGCGTCGGTCGATCGAAATCTTTGTAAGCCCTGATTTTGACCTTAAATTTATTCGATCATGTGTGAATAAGTTATAACATTTTGTGCTAAGGTTTTAGGGTCCTAGTGGTCAGTCTATGGTCTTTTGTATCTTAAGCATCAAGTCCTATTATGCATGCAGATGCATTATTACATACCACATTATATTACAAACCCAAATAAAATTGAATGCAATTACAACAAGAAAATGTGGTCTTCATTCCTTTTACTTCTTCAAGAGCCATATGAGGCTTGATCTTTATAGACTGTATGACTTTCTTGTATTCCTACCATCAGTGCATGCTAAGCATAAACCTATTCAAGAAGCTCAGTGCACAAGTAAGATACTTTGTTAGCTTTCATGTATTCCCAAGAGGGGGGGTGAATTGGGTATTTAAAATTTCTCCTTAGGTTTGACTAGACATTTGTAGTATTACAAAACTTAAAGTCTATCTATGTAATCCCAAATGTGCTGATAAGTATAATATGTGAAAATTTAAATCAAGCGCATCATTCACACAATAACATACATGTGTAGGAATATAAATTTTGGAAATATAAACAGACACATGATATGTTATTAGGGTTCGACCAACTGTGCCTACGTCCCCGCCTTGGCTCACCAGCACAAGGATTCCACTATAAGGCTCACCTCACGGGTGGAGCAACACCTGTTACAACTAGGTCAATTCACGAGGCTGACCTCTCAACCTACACCTTACCAGGATGGTGCACCTAGCTTTCCTAACCGGGTCTAAGCCAATCCGGGACTATTCAACAGGGCTAGTCTCCCTCTTCAGGCCCACACCTGGAATACAACAAATATAAAATTTATGTACACAGAAATGCTTCTTACACAAGCTGATATGTACCAATATAATCAACACACTACCAAATGATAAGATATGATAAGGTTAGTGTAGTCTTAATGTCTACTCTCAAAGATTAATGCAAATATGACAATCAGTTCGTGAGAGTGTATGTAAAAAGATCTTTGTGTCAAAATAACAGTATCAATCACAATGCAGCAACAAAGATCTCAAGCACACTTCAAATATCCTCAACAAATATTTTTCCCACAATAAATCACAAAAGATATTTGAAGTTGATTTGTAAAATAGTATTTATCTTCAGGCACACTTTCAAATACCTTCAACAAATATTTTTCTCAAAATAAACCACACAAGATATTTGAAATCAATTTGTAAAATAGTATTTCACAAACAAAACGTAATATGAACTCTTGAGTATTGCAATAAATATGCAAAACTCAGAAGCTCGAAGAAGTTTTCCTACGGAAGGCTTATTTATGAAACCCCCTAGAAAAACTAGAAGCTTACTTTCAAAGAAAAATTCATCTCAATTGAAACGAGCAAGTGAGAGTTTAAGCTTGGTGAGATGAACACAAGACCACTCTTACTAAGTGGTATTTGCAATATGTATGAGTAAGAATGGGAGTATGAAGTTTGAATATGAAAAATAGGCTTTTTGAAATTTAAAAGATATTTGCTAATTATGTTTTCTAATCTCACTCTAATTTTTGCAAATGAGGGAGTATATATAGAATTCCCCAAAATTATAACCATTTGGAACATATTGGTCATTTTAGAAAAAGTTTAAGTGAGGTTAATAAAATTTAACAGTGTTTTAACCTCGGTAAATTTCGCTAATCCAAGAGCACCAGTTGACCGTACTTAGGGTTCTGTTGATCAAGTGTCTTAGTTCGGTCGACTGTGGAAAAATTAAACTGAAAGTATGGTCGACCATCTTAAGGGTTTCAAAGGTGATTCTCAAAATCCACATGGTTCAGTCGACCGGATCATTTTGAACTAGGAGGTTCGGTCGATCAGGTGGTTGGGGCTTCTCCTGAGGATGTTCAGTCGACTAGAGCATTGAAGTTTATTTTTGGTCAGTCGACCGAAGGGTCAACTTTTGACCCCAAGGAGTTTCGGTCGACCAAGCTATATAATCTTGGTTAGGTTTGGTCGACCATATTGTGGTCAAACCATTGACCACTGACCAGTTCGGTCAACCAAGCTGAATAAGCTTAGTTGGGTTAGGTCGACTGAATATGCCTATTTTGGGCATTTCAGTCATTTTCTCTTTATAATGTTATCCTTATTCATATAATGATTATTTTCAAGACTATGAGGGACATTTTTATGCAATATTTAGGGTCCTAAAGACAATCAATGGTCTTTGTGAGATAAACCCAAAATCTAGCGTCGGTCAACCAAAGGGTGATCCCTAAGGTTCATCTATGGTCTTAAGCTTATCTATCCTAGTATGCAAGTAAGACATTAATTATTACAGACCCTTGAACTTAAATTATTACAGACCCAATAATATTACAACAAATAATATATATATATATATATATATATATATATATGCCCGGTCTTCATAATTCTTCAAGTTGCTGCATGCTATCAATGTAATCCAGTTAGTATGATCCTGCACACAAACTTGAAAGTCATCAAATACAAAAAGTATTTGTCATTATCAAAACCGGGAATGACCTATAAGGTCAACATACTTTGTATTTGTCATAATCAAAACGAGATAGGATTCAAAAAGTCAACAAATATTCTGTTGACCTTATTGGTCACGCCCGATTTTGATTATGACAAATACTCATTGTATCTAATGAGTGTTTGAGGTTTTGTGGAGGAACTAAGGGTGATAAGATCAAGATGTGCACAAAGCAAGAAAAGTTTGAAGACTAATTTATAATTCAACATTGTAATATATTTATATTGGTCTGTAATAGTAAGTAGGTATTTGGTTTGTAATAAGCTCACACACATCACATGTATGATTTACTACGTAAGCTCAAACAAACCATGAATGAGAAAGGACCTTAGAAAGACCTTAGGGTGTACCCTTCGGTCGACCGACACCGGACTTTTTCGGTGTCTTCAAATTGGACTTCAAGTGACCCTAGGACACACTTATTTACACATATGTTTGTTAGGCACTTGAATAGGACTTGTATGGTTCGAAACGGGACCAAAATGCACACATGGTGCACTTTCGGTCAACCAGCCAAGGTAGTTCAAAAGGCCGTGGTCGACCGAAACCTCCCTGGGTCAAAGTTTGACCATCTGGTTGACCGAACCAGGTAGTTCAAAAGGCCCTGGTCGACCAAAACCTCCCTAGGTCAAAGTTTTACCATCTGGTCGACCAAACCAGGTAGTTCAAAAGGTCCTAGTCGACTGAAACCCTCCCTAGTCAATATTTTGACCATCTGGTTGATCGAGAACTTTTGTTCTTTAACTACCTAGTCGACCAGAGGGTCCTCAAGAGAATTCCCAGCGGTCTGGTCGACCGAACCAGCCAGTTCAAAATGGCCTGGTTGACCGAACCTCGGAAAATTGAGAAATCTTCTTCTCCTAGTCGACCAAGACCTTAGTTCAATATCTCCCTGGTCGACCGAACCATATGTGACTTGGTCGACCGAACCTATTTTGGTCGACCGGACCTCTCAGGTTGCCCTGATTTTTTACCGCAGTTAATATTTTTTAAACAGGGTTAAAATGCTTTAAACATCATTAACCTTTCCTAAGAATACCCAATAGGTCCCCAACGGTCATATTGTCTCCCATGCCTATATATATGAGTTCATTTGAGAAAATTAACAGGTGATTAGCAATCTTTGATTAGGAGAAATTCTCTAAAAATCCCAAAGTTTATAATACTCGTCCTCCAACACTTATTCTTACCAGATCTTCTACTAAAACATTTTTGTAAGTGTGATTTAAGTGTTGTTGCCTTCTAGGGTTGCTCTCCCATATGTGGTAATTGTTTTTGACGATTTTAATTGAGAGCTAACCCAAGTATTCTTAGGAGACTTTGTTAATAAGTCTCTCCTAAGAAGACTTATATTAAACTTCCAAGTATTGCACATTCATTGCAACACCTTATGAAGTTTGTATTTGGTGTGGATTGCAAAAACCATTTCAAAATACTTTCAAATATCTAGTGTGCTTTGTCTTGATTAATCTTTAAAGAGATATTTGTTTTTGTGAGAAAAATCTTTGTTGCAATATTCATTGATTTATATATATAGTTGAATACAAAGATTAAACTCTTTTTGTAAACCAAATTTATACATTGCTAGAGCTTAATATACATATATGTATTGAGAAAACTTGTTGATTGAAATATATGAAGTATGGCTAATATCTTTGCCTGAGCATTTATATTGAATATCTAGTGATACAAAGATCATATCGGTTTGCACTCTCATGCACGAATTACATCAATAGTAAATCTATTTGAGAGTAGACATCTTAAGACCACATTGAGCTTACTTATTATATCATTTGTGGTGTATGTGATTGCGTGTAACTGGGTACATATCTGCTTTACTTGAAAGCATTTTCATTGTACCATTTCATTGTATTTCAAATACTGTTGTGTTTCCAGGCACGGGCTTGAAGAGGGAGACTAGCCCTGAAATAGTCCCAGATTGGCTTAGACCCGATTAGGAAAAATAGGTGCGTCGTCCTGTTAAGGCATGTAGGTTGAGGTCAGCCCTGTGTTAATTTGACCTGATTGTAAACGGTGCCGCTCCACCCTTAAGTGAGCTATTAGTGGAATCCTCTGGCTTGCGAGCTAGAGGTGGGGACATAGGCACAGTTGGCCGAACCCCGATAACTGATTACGTGTTAAAACTGCGTAATTGGGCATCTTAACCCGGGTTTTACGATTTATATTTTTAATTAAATGTCCAAAATTGTCAAATATTTTAATAAAGTGCCAAAATCATCATTCTTGAACTTTATTGCACTATTTATGAAGTTTTGGTAACTTTTTGTTGCAGGAAAAATCTCGAAAACCAAAATCGACACCTGTTCATATTTTGTGCATAACTTTTTCATCCGACCTCCGATCAAGACGATTCTAATTTTTATAGAAAGAGGAAAGGATTATCTACAACTTTTGTGTTTTGAGTTTTGTGAGAAACGGGTTTCAAAAAAGTCAGATTTGCGATGAACAGAGAATGCAAAAATATATATATATAACAATTCGGGTTGGGTCAAGTTACCGGGTCAGCTCCAATTGGGTCGAGTCAAACCGGGTCAAGTCTCTCACCCAGATCTTAGGGCAAGCCTCCTCCTCTATTTATTCTTTCTTTTTTCCCCTGTTCTGGGTGTGCCCTGCGCACCACTATTCTCTTCTCTTCTTCTTCTTCTTCTTCTTCTTCTTCTTCTTCTTCTTGTTTATTCTTTCTCTTGCGCTTACTCTCGGCCAATTTTATTTTTATGTTCTTCTTCTCTCTATATCTATCTCTCCTCCTCTCCCTTTTCTCCCTCTTCTACTCTGAGTACCCCTATACCCTTCTCTACACTGTGGCCTCTTCTTCAACTTCATCAACAATCCACTACCAGCCCTCTCGGCCACTCCAGCACTCTGCCAGCACCAGCAACCACTTCCTTCGCAGTACACAGAATTTTGGCAGCCTCCACAACACACACAGCCACGGCCCAGCTCCAGTTTGCAGCTCTACCAGCAGAGCAGCACCCGTGGCAGCCACCATACCAGCCCCGGACCTCCTATTGCTGCACAGATTTGAGCCAAAGAACAGCCGCCTCTGTTCCATGTTCCAGCAACAACTCTGGAGGACTTCCCTGCAATTCGAAACCTCCACCAGCTGCTTCCCATGGCAGCAGCCTTCCCTGCTCTTTCTCTCTCTCTCTCTCTCTCTCTCTCTCTCTCTCTCTCTCTCTCTCTCTCTCTCTCTCTCTCTCTCTCTCTCTCTCTCTCATTATCTTTACTCTTTCTTTTATTATTACTAGTTAAATAGTTGAATATTGTTGACTTTTTATTTGAGTTTATTGGAATTTTTAGATTTCGAATATTATTTAGGGTGTTTTATTATTATTGAAGTTTAATTGTTTATGTATTCTCTTTCAGTTAAATTTTTGTTGTAGATTAATTTAATGTTCCAAGTTATTTAATTAATTTAGTTAGGATCGGTGTTAGCTTTACCGTGATCCCAAGAGGGGGGGTGAATTGGTATTTTTAAAATTTATCTCCTAGGTATTCCTCCTAACAGCAGTATGTTCACAAGCCTATGGTCAATCTAGTGCAAATAATGTAAATATACCAGAAATTAAATAAAGCAGTTTAAACAATCACACAAGCACCAGAAAGTAGTAAAGAAAGGAGGACACCAGATATGTTATCGAGGTTCGGCCAATTGCCTACGTCCCTGCCTTGGCTAACCAACACAAGAATTATCACAATAACTTGCTCACTTAAACGGGTGGAGTGGCACCTATACAAATCAGGTCAAATTACTACAGGGCTGATCTCAACCTTTACACCAATCCTTACCGGGCTGGATTACCGCCCCCTCAGGCCACACCTGGAATCTCTCAGGTATACAATTAAACAGTACAATATATGAGTGCTTTCACGTAAAGCAGATTTGTACCACAAATGCACACAAACACATACACCACAGATGATTTAATGTAAGCTCAATTTGGTCTAAGCAGTTTAACTCTCAAAGATGTTTTCTATCAATGTAGTGAGTACGTGAGAGTATCAATAATAATCTGTGTATCTCAAAATATTCAATCAAACATGTTTACACATACCACCAAGCAAGCCTCAAGAATATCAATCAGAGAATATCTCAATCACACAAATGTGTATATGCTTGGATTGCAAAATAGATCATCTTTGTTTTCGGCAAATGATATAAATACTTGTATAAATATTACCACAAAGATTAGTGCAACAAGCACAAATATCTTTTCATAAATAGTTCAATAAATTCCACAAGATATTTGAGTAAGCTTGAAATATATTTTTGCAAACCAAAAACAAATATAAACTTCCAAAGATATTGCAATGATGATGCAACACTTGGAAGTTTACCACAAGTCTTCTTAGAGTAGGCTTATTAGCAAAGCCTCCTAAGAAAACTTAGGTTATGCTCTCGAGAGAAAAATTGATCCAAACACTTTAGACAATGAGAGCAAAACCGTTTAGAATATACACTCAAAGCACTTACAAATGATATAGATAGATGAAGAAGGTAAGCTTGAGTAGATTTGAAAAGAGTATGAGTAGTGAGAAGCAAAAAATAAAATATTTTTGCTTGAAAAAGATTTTCTTAATCTTTTTGCTAATCAGTGCTTAATCCACCAAATGAAAGAATATATATAGACATGCTGAAAATTTTGACCGTTGGGGACCTATTAGGGATTGTTAGAAAAGATTAATGACATTTAAATCAATTTAACCCTGTTTAAAACATTTAACCACGGTAAAAAAATATGAGCAACCGGAGAGGTCCGATCGACCAGAAATGGTTCGGTCGACCAGGACTCAAATGGCTCGGTCGACCAGGGGACTTTTGAACTGAAAGGCTCGGTCGACCGGAGAGGGCGATTCCCCAATTTTTCGAGTTTCGGTCGACCAGGGCATTTTGAACTGCCTGGTTCGGTCGACTAGACCGCTGGGAATTCTCCCGAGAACCCTCCGGTCGACCAGGTAGTTGTAGTATAAAAGTTCTCGGTCGACCAAATGGTTAACTATTGACCCAAGAGGGTTCGGTCGACCAGGGCCTTTTGAACTACAGGTTTCGGTCGACCGAGTGGTCAATCTTTGACCCAAAAGAGCTTCGGCCGACTAGGGCCTTTTGAACTACCTTTGCTGGTCGACCGGATGGTCAAACTTTGACCCAAAGGAGTTTCGGTCGACCAGGCCAAATTGAACTGGCTTGGCTGGTCGACCGAAAGTGCATCGTGTGTGCATTTTGGTCCCGAATTGAGGCAAACAAGCCCTATTCAAGTACCTAACAATTATATGTGAAAGTGTGAGTGTCCTAGGGGCACTTGGGGTCCAATTTGGAGACACCGAAAAAGTCCGGTGTCGGTCAAAACCCTAGGGTCTTTCTATGGTTATTTTTGGTTTGTATCTGGTTTGAGCTTACAAAATAAACCATGCATGTGATGTGTGTGCTTATTACAAACTAAATACCCTAATTACTATTATAGACAAATTTCACTAAGATTATTACAATTAAGATCAAGAGTTTGTCTTCAAACTTTTAAGCTTTCACGTGCCATTGATGATATACTTATATGAACCTGCACATAAACTAGATATTTATTAAATACAAGAGTATTTGTCATTATCAAAACTAGGGCATGACCTATAAGGTCAACATCGGTTTTACCAAAGTTTGTATTTTTATTTTCCATTATCGTTCAAGCTTAGATTTTTTATGTGTTTGCATTTTGGTTCAAAGTTGTGATTTGATTAAAAGTTTGGTTTTTAGTGTGTGATTGAATTTGATTTCTAGGTTACCAACTTTAATTAATGTGTGCTTCGATGTTTCCTTGAGTAGCCTAGGGATTCCATTATTGTTATTTAATTCCGTGTGTGCTAGTTTTAGGACTTTAATTTGTATTTTCATTTAAGTCTCCACAATCTTGAAAATCCGAATCTGAATCGAGTTCAGTAACTTTTATTTTTCAATTGGGCGAACGTAAAATTTGAGATTAAAACGCATTCCCTGAGGAGACGATCTAGCCCTTGGGCTTAATATTACATGACAGAACTCCTATACCTGGGATAGCTTCCGAGCTGCTCATTTTTCAAGTGAGTCAAGTTTTTGGCGCCGTTGCCGGGGAATGTCGGTCTTAGTCTCAAATTTGCTTTTTTCCTATCATTTTTATTAGTTTTATGAAAAAATAAAAATAAAAAAAAAAGTTGAAAACAAAAATAGAAAAAAATTGAGTTTTGAAAAATGGCTGCACCTGCACCGCACACGATAATGGACTTTTTGCAGCTTGAATATGCCAGTACATCCTTTTCCACTATTTTGCCTTATGATGAGCTTAATTTCATGATGCAGCGCGGGAGGATGTCACTACTACCTGAGTTCTACGGGACGGAATCTGAGTGCCCATATCAGCACTTAGCAGAGTTTGAATTAACCTGCAACATGTTTTTCTCTCATGCTAAAACTGATGAATCTATTCGACTGAATTTATTTCTTGCTACTTTGCAGGATAGGGCACTGATCTGGTTTCATTCCTTAAGACCTCACTCTATCAATAATTGGGTTGATATGGAGCGTGAATTCTTGCATGCATTTTGTCCCTCACAAAAAACTCAATTTTTGCAGGAACAGATTCTTAATTTTGTGCAGTAGGATGACGAGACATTTCGAGCTTGCTGGGAGCGATTCAAGGATCTACTAAGCACTTGTCCACATCATGGGTTCGACTCATGGAGGTTAGCTGATTGTTTTTATACTGCTCTTACCCCTGATTGCAAGTGTTTTGTCTAGACTATGTCTAATGGAGAGCCCATCAGCGAGGATCCAGATCAGGTATTATCATTTTTTAATTACTTAGTTTAACATGTCCCACAGTGGAACACACGATGCACTCAGGCACCCATAACTGCACACCCTATCAGCACAATCAGTGGTGGAGATGTATACGAGCCACCAAACTGCCCAAACAACCCTCCGCCTCAATATCAACCACAACAGATCTCTCCAAGCTGTACGTCGTCAGACCTTTTTGAGGATAGCATAACACAGATGGCGAACATGCTCTAACAATTCATGCAAACTCAAGTCGATCATAATAATGAATTGCGGGATACCATTAATGTGATAAGCACGTAGTTGGACATTTTAGAAAATGAAGAATTGTCCATGGAACCTCAGCCTAGTCCTCAAGAGTACCAGCAACCACACCAACAAGTACACGATGTTTCTCTTGAGACAGCAGAGACCACCACTACTTCGAGAAGCGAGAAAGAATTTCCCCAACCTGAGATGCTCATCGTCGAACAACCAGTTGTCCCAGCACTAGAAGTCACGGCTGAACCAGAAGAGGTCAAAGAAAAATTAGAGGAAACGGGGCCAAAAGATGAGCAGTTAATTGATGAGGAGACTGATACTCACATGGAGTACCAACCTATGGTACCTCATACTCCGAGCTCAAAAACTGTGAAACCGTCACTCCCGCCTGAATCAGATGTTAAGGAGCCTAATGTGGAGGCAAACTCTTGTAGTGGTATGATGATATGTACACCCGATAAAGAGGGTGACCAATCTGGTGAGCATATAATTTTTAAAGAACCAGGTAAAACCTTTAATGTTAATGCTTCTGAAAAAATACAGGTAATTGCTCCAATAACTTCCCATCACACATTAGTTCGTAAAGAAGCACATTTCCTAAACATGATGTTGAATAAAGACCCTTTCTTGTCCACACATGAGGGTCGACCTGCAAACATATTGTTTGGTATTTTGACACTCATTTATTCATTTAAGGCTGATTTTCGTGCAAGTATGAAGACTGATCCACTGTGTCGGCTCAAATTTGGAGAACCGCCGATGCAATTTATAGACCTGCGGCCACCAGACGAAATTCCCCCTGAGCCTCCGCCAGACAATTGTGATGTTTTTCTTTCCCTTATTTTCCTTTTATTTTATTTTATTTTATTTTTAGTTAGTTTTCAGGACCATTTTCTCGTAGTTCGATTTTTGTTATTTCGCCACTCAGGTACGCTTTACTTTTCCCGTGCACAGTCCTTTCTATTTCCCCTATGCTTTCACATTGAGGACAATGTTCCATTTTAGTTGGGGGGGGGGATGAGCATTCGCATGTGACACTGCGCACGTACACGTACCGGGTTTTATATTTCAAAAAAAAAAATAAAAATAAAGGAGGAGCACTGAAGGATTACACTGCATTATGTCATGCTTAACACTGATTTATACCGTTTTACATACTCATGTATAACTTAAGAATGACACACTTGAGTCAATCATGCGTAGTTTTCTCTTTATATGATCTTATGACTCCATGAAAAATTGATTGGTAGTACACTCATATTAATTTGGTTATATAATTTCCTATATCTACATGCATCTCACGAGGTTAAATAAACACATTCACGTGATTCATTGCACTTAGGGTTCCTTGTGAGCACTAAGAGAAAACCTGTGACGACTATGACACCTTGTGAGATATCCTTGAGCTATTTATCGTCCTTTTGAGCGTTAATATCAAACCAGAGTTCATAGAACTCAATTCTATTTTTTTTTTGGATGATTTCTTGTACACTTGTCTTTGTTTTTGATTTGCTAGCCTAGAGGTGACACCTAGTGGGGAGATAGAAACTTAGGTCTTGTAGCCTACTCAAGATGTGAAGGCTGAGCCACCCCAAGAGATAGACTTAGTTCATAGACCACTATTTGAGCTCAATTCCTATTGATGGTATGAAGATTACAAAAGAAGTGTTATGATTGTCCTAATTGATCAAGAAAAGACAGAAAATGAAGAATGAGCAAAATAAAGAATAAGCAATACACATGCGCATGAAATGAAATGTCAATGCCGATCCAAATACATATCACAGGGACACGACACATATTTTCCACGTATGAAGATTCTTCAACCGATTAATGCCTCAAATGCATTCACGACAAGTTTGTGAGTAAGTTTATCTAGGGTGGTCTCGGTTGGATATGGCGAGTAGGTGAGAAGATGCTAGGGTGAAGGACCCGACACCTCATAGATAGGCTAGATCCTTTCCAGACTAGTTCACTCCATATACTTAGCGTTGTTCCTTTTAATATGTGGGATGTTTGATCGCGACACTCCTCCTCACATATGATGAGTGAACCCATTTTCTTTGAGTGTTCTTGAGGGTATACCAGTTAGGCCGAGTCAAAGCGACCGTTCTGTAGGTGTACACTGGCGTCCTAGGTGTACTGAGTCACACACATCATACACACCTCGAGAGTTTACCTATTTATACTCGAACTTATATGATTGCATTAACTCTGAATGTGCCACTGATTAACTTCATGTGAGTATACTACTTTCAAATCACATATAAACGATGAAACTTGCATGAGTGACGTGCTTTGGAGACGTGTGTATTGAATATGAACGAGCTTGTGTGAAATTCAGTTATGTTCTTGTATGTGAAGTGTATGTCACATGTGCATTGATTTCATGATCACTGGAGTATGTAGTTGTAGACACCGCCCCAAAATTCATTCACGTCATTTGCTAGAGACTAGCAAAACGTTAGTTGGGGGGTGTGATTACGCGTCAAAACTGCGTAATTGGGCATCTTAACCCGGATTTTACGATTTATATTTTTAATTAAATGTCCAAAATTGTCCAATATTTTAATAAAGTGTCAAAATCATCATTCTTGAACTTTATTACACTATTTATGAAGTTTTGGTAATTTTTTGTTGCAGGAAAAATCTCGAAAATCAAAACCGACACCTGTTCGTATTTTGTGCATAACTTTTCCATCCAAACTCCGATTGAAACGATTCTAATTTTTGGAAAAATAGGAAATGATTATCTACAACTTTCGTGTTTTGAGTTTTTTGAGAAACGGGCTCCAGAAGAGTTAGATTTGTGATGAACGGAGAATGAAAAAAATGAAAAAAAAAATATAACAATTCGGGTTGGGTCAAGTTGCCGGGTCAACTCCAATTAGGTCGGGTCAAACCGGGTGAAGTCTCTCACCCGGATCTTAGGGCAAGCCTCCTCCTCTATTTATTCTTTCTTTTTTCCCCTGTTCTGGGTGTGCCCTGCGCACCACTATTCTCTTCTCTTCCTCTCCTTCTTCTTCTTCTTCTTGTTTATTCTTTCTCTTGTGCTTGCTCTCGGCCAATTTTCTTTTTATGTTCTTCTTCTCTCTATCTCTATCTCTCCTCCTCTCCCTTTTCTCCCTCTTCTACTCTGAGTACCCCTGTACCCTTCTCTGCACTGTGGCTTCTTCTTCAGCTTCATCAACAATCCACTACCAGCCCTCTCGGCCACTCCAGCACTCTGCCGGCACCAGCAACCACTTCCTTCGCAGTACACAGAATTCTGGCAGCCTCCACAACACACACAGCCACGGCCCAGCTCCAATTTTCAGCTCTACCAGTAGAGCAGCACCCGTGGCAGCCACCATACCAGCCCCGGACCTCCTATTGCTGCACAAATTTGAGCCAAAGAACAGCTGCCTCTGTTCCATGTTCCAACAACAACTCCAGAGGACTTCCCTGCAATTCGAAACCTCCACCAGCTGCTTCCCATGGCAGCAGCCTTCCCTGCTCTTTCTCTCTCTCTCTCTCTCTCTCTCTCTCTCTCTCTCTCTTTATCTTTACTCTTTCTTTTATTATTACTAGTTAAACAGTTGAATATTGTTAACTTTTTATTTGAGTTTATTGGAATTTTTAGATTTCGAATATTATTTAGGGTGTTTTATTATTATTGAAGTTTAATTGTTTATGTATTCTCTTTCAGTTAAATTTTTTTTGTAGATTAATTTAATGTTCCAAGTTATTTAATTAATTTAGTTAGGATCGGTTTTACCAAAGTTTGTATTTTTATTTTCCATTATCGTTCAAGCTTAGATTTTTTATGTGTTTGCATTTTGGTTCAAAGTTGTGATTTGATTAAAAGTTTGGTTTTTAGTGTGTGATTGAATTTGATTTCTAGGTTACCAACTTTAATTAATGTGTGCTTCGATGTTTCCTTGAGTAGCCTAGGGATTCCATTATTGTTATTTAATTCCGTGTGTGCTAGTTTTAGGATTTTAATTTGTATTTTCATTTAAGTCTCCACAATCTTGAAAATCCAAATCTGGACCGAGTTCAGTAACTTTTATTTTTCGATTGAACGAACGTAAAATTTGAGATTAAAACGCATTCCCTGAGGAGACGATCTAGTCATTGGGCTTAATATTACACGACAGAACTCCTATACTTGGGATAGCTTCTGAGCTGCTCATTTTTTGAGTGAGTCAATAACATATCGTGTGCCTTGTTTATATTTATGCACTTTATATTTACCGCACATGTATGTTATGGGGTGAATGATGCGCATGATTTAAATTTTCCCCATATTATATATATTGACGCATTTGGAACTGCATAGAAAGACCCTAAGTTATATTATACGGCTATCTTATTTAACTTAGGAGATAAAAGTTTAAAATTCCAATTCACCCCCCCCCCCCCTCTTGGGAGTTCACCAATTCCAACATATTCTTTTCCTCCATTCTTTGACATGTTCTTGAATATTTATAATAGTGTTGAATAGATGAATTAACCATGTACTTCTTTTATCTCCTAAATAGTGTTGAATTTTTATAATAGGATTCACCACCAGTATCGCTTGAGGGTCCAGCACCCTCATTCCCACTAGCATGGACACTACTGCCACCAGGGTCCATCCTGAAAAACAAATAACTTAACTTAGAACCCTATCACCATGACATATCATCCAACTAATACATTATTTCCTTAATTAATTCATCACTCTTGATCTTAATTTAAGGTTCAATCTTGCAACCTAGATACCCAACCTGACGATAGTTTACCATGACTTTCCTGAAATCGTCACCCCATGAAAATTATACAAACCACCACGGAAGTCCTACATCTAGACTACAAAACCAAACCTCAAATTCCCTTATCCTATACTATGAAATTATCACTACTGCATTCTAGAGTCTACAGAACCTAGCATCCTAGGCTCTGATACCAAACTGTAATAACCTGCTTATCTTATCATATAATAAAACATATTTAATAATAAAGTCAACCCGAACCTATGGATAACGAGGACACATCTAACATTCACAGCGGAAACTTAAGCAGCAGTAAATATAAATCACATTCTCATAACCATAAAATGCATAATACTAGAGTCAACTACATTCGCAAAATACAGTGTTTATATACAATCTCCAAAAATACAAAAATATTTACTTATCTAGGAACCCACAATATGAATTTCATGTCCCTAGATCAAAACTTACCCTCCTAGCGGGGTAGTATCAACCTATCTCAACGGCGGCCTCGATTCGTTGGTCTTTCTAGGTTTCCTAAAAATTATTTAAGTTTGGGGGTGAGACACTTCTCAGTAAGGGAAAATAAACTAAATATAGTTATATGGAAACTTGAATATATTTAATGCTATTATAGATATACAGTACTTTTCATATGCTAGAACACATTCATCATAACATACTGAATAATCATATACTTTCATAATTTTTAATAAGTTATACTAATCATGAAATGTCTGATATAACTGATAATACTGTAATTTTACCCAGGATGAATAGCTAACTGATGTCATGTATTACCCCCTATGACGGGTTGTGCAGCCCAAAGGCAAAACCCGACAATGGCTGGCCGACCACTGCCGAGTCAAAAATGTTTGTAAGTACGATAGGCCTGCCACACCCTGGTTTGGACTGCCAGGTGGACGTCCACAACTCTACACTGAAAGCCACATCGACTATCCATCTCCCACCCCCTCTACTAGTAGGGGCGGTAAGCACAAGTCTGAACATAATAATCTGATGTATATAGCTACGGTACCGTGCTCCTGTAACTGAACTAAACTATCATCCGGGTTTTGATAACATATAATGCATGATAATATAATTGTCTAACATAAATAGATTGATAGCATTTTCTGAAATAACATACATACATACGTACGTACGTACGTACGACCTTGCGCCGATTTCTTTCTTATCTGCGGCCTTGCGCTGAACATTCATAAATATGCCCTTGTGCCGAAATCATACATAATATATGGCATTGCGCCAGCAATCAATCACGACGTTGCGCCAAACATTTCATACTTACCAATCTGAATAAATAATTCATTTATCATGTATTTTTAAATCATAATGTACTACATTATTTCATAATCTCTAAAAACATACCTTATTTGTAAAACTGATATGGCATAATATTTCCCATGTAAAATAATATTCATGTCACACAATGTTAAATAAAATCATACATTCTATTCTAAAATCATATATTCTGACATTTCATAACATATACATTTCAACATAATAGCAGTATTTTCCCAAATATGCATTTTTACCAATCTACTCATATATATATATATATATATATATATATAATACATGCTTTCTGAAAATTAATTTGCTGAAATAATTTGCATGAAAAATGACTGCTTTTGTTTATTCCTTTACCTGATTACTAAAAAGAAACCCCCCTTAAAATTCACTCGTCCTGCATCCGTAGGGTTCCCCATTCAACACCCTGAAACCAACATCTTTTAGAACTAATTTTTAGTATTTTTCCATGAATAACATTTCTTATAACTATAAGAAGACCAAATTCTAAATAAATAGTCTTACCTTGAATGAGAGATAAATTTCAAAATAGCCCCACTGACGATCCACTCCGGTTGATATGCAAAGAACTTCCTCAGGAGTGTCGTGGTGGTTTCAGATCGTTAAACTGGCATAAATCTGGCCCAGAAACTTAGAGAGAAGAGATGAAAATCTAAAAGGAGAGAGAAGAGAGAATCTACACGAGAAATTTCGGCTAAAAATGAAGTTTTTGCCTATTTATACACTGGCTTTCGTTGATGAGCTACGTCACCTCGTCGACGAGGTCAAAAAGGACGTTCGTTGATGAACATTTGCTTCTCATTGATGAAATTCAGAGATAGACAGATAATCTCTTGGTATTTTCTCGTCAACAAAGTGCACACTCGTCGATGAGCCCAATATGTCACGTGGTCGATGAACACCAAGCATTCATTGACGAGGACTTCGCGTTCGTTGACGAGGACCTGTTGTGCCCCCTTTTAAAATTTCCTCTCTCTTAATTATTTAAATACCATTATTCTTTAGGTCATTACATTTTACATTACCTAAATCTTTACATTTTCTTTATCTAACTCTACCAAGTCTATGAATATCTCTTTCTCCTTCTTTTGCATCTAGTCTAGTATATAAATTATTATGAGTTCTATGTTTAGCTTCACTATTAATCTTTTTTGCATTTTTTCTTGCCTCTTTATATTTCTCAAGGTTTTATATATTTTTACAACTTCGACATATTTTATACCAATTTCTTTTTTTCTTAACAACGTTTTGGACTTCTTGATCCCACCACCAACTTTCTTTACTACGTGAATATCTTTCTTTGGACTCTCCTAAAATCTCTTTTGTTATCTTTATGATAATGCTAGTCAGTCTACTCCAAATAGTATTTGCATATACTTTAACTCTATTCTTTTGTTATCTTTATGATAATGCTAGTCAGTCTACTCCAAATAGTATTTGCATATACTTTAACTCTATTGCACTCTTTAATCTTTTTATCTTTGATTTTTATTATATTTTCTCCCTTCAAGCTCCACTACCTAGTCATCTTATGTTGATTTATGTTACACTTTCTTTTTCATTTTTTTATTATGTATATTTAATACTAGGACTCTGTGTTATGTAGTAAAATTTTCACCCCGATAACTTTATAATCCTTACAAGATAGTCAATTTGCCTTCCTAGTTGCTGACCTTATAGGTCACGCTTGGTTTTGATAATGACAAATACTCATTATATCTAATGGGTATTTGAGGTTATGTGCAGGAACTAAAATTGATAGATCTTAATGCACATAGAAGAAAATGAAGAGTGAAGACCCAATTTTTTATGTTGTAATATATTTCATTTATATAAAGGGTCTATAATAGTAATTAGGATTTTTGGTTTGTAATAATCTCACACACATCACTTACATGATCTAATATGTAAGCTCAAATCGAAATATAACTGAAATAGGACTTAAAAAGAACCCTAGGAATAGGGTGTTTGTTGAATGAAATAGGACTGAAATGCACAAAATGTGTACCTTCGGTCGACCGGCCTTTCATGTGTATTTTCCTCCCGGTTGACCGAACCTGGACTAGGTTAACCGGTTGACCACGGTCCAGTTAACCAAACTCTAGTAGTTCAATTGGCCCCGATCGACCGAACACCCCTGAGGTCAACTTAATTGACCTCCTGGTCGACCATGAATGAAATATATTGCACCAACTTGGTTGACTAAGTTCCCACATGTGGGAACCCAATGGTTTGGTCGACCGACCAATTTAGTTCAAATTGAACCTAGTCGACCGAACCTCGCAAATATTTAAAAATCGCCCTCGGACATACATGTCCAGCCGACCGAACAGGCAGTTCATTTTTTGTCCGGTCGACCAAACCTCAAGAACTTGGGTCGACCGAACTTGACCTGATCGACTAGTGCTTTCGGGTTAAACCTATTTTTTTATTGCGATTAACTCAGTTAAACAAGTTTAAAATGATTAAATAATATTAAATCTTTTCTAATTATTCCAACAATGTCCCTAACGGTATAATTCAGGGGAAGTCTATATATACCCCTTCATTTGGAATGATTAGGAACATAATTAGCCAACTTAATTAAAAATTCTCTTTTAAGCTCAAAATTCCTACTATTCATTTTTACACTTCATTCACTCACTCTTACCCTCTCTCATTGCAAAAACTCTTCATAAGTTTAGTTTGAGTGATTGTTTGAAAGGTTTACTTTCATTAATTTGCTTGTGTGATACGATTTTTCTTGAGAGCCAAACCTAAGTGTTCTTAGCGGACTTTATTGATAAGTCTCTCCTAAGAAGACTTATATTAAACTTTTGAGTATTGCATATTCATTGCAATATCTTAGGAAGTTTGTATTTGTTTTTGGATTGCAAAAACTATTTCAAAAATTTTCAAATATCTTGAGTGATTTATCTTGACATAGCTTTGAAAATATATTAGTTTATGTGATATTAATCTTTGTTACAATATTCATTGACTTACATATCATTTGCTGAATATAAAGATTAAATATCTTTTGCAAACCAAGCATATACATTATTTGATATTTGCATGATTGAGATATTCTGCTAATTGGAATATTTGAGACTTGATTGACATCTTTGTTTGAGAACGTTGATTGAACATCTTGTGATACAAAGTGTGATGACCCATAAATATATATATGATTAAAGCACAATAATAATAAAATAATAAAAATGGTCATTAAGTTAATATCAATACAGAAGTATTTTTTTATAGGATCCTTGATTCCATGTTTGATGCCTAAGAAAGACCTTATCTTAGTGAGTGCTCAGAGACCATTACGGCTCAGTCGCTCCCTGGAGGTCGGCCTGGTCAAAATGGAATTTCATAGTATAAACAAGATAGACACTGTTTGTACACGTAAATAAGTACATAATATAATGTTTTAATTGACATAATTTACAGAAATATATGATAATAATAATAATAATAATAATAATAATAATAATAATAATAATAATAATAATATAGGTATCCTATGCAGGGCCCACAAGATTGTGTGGGGCCCACATGAGTCCCGAAACTGTGTGGAGGTTTACATGAGTCTCGAAGCTGTGTAAGGCTCATAAAATCGTATGAGGATTATTAGAGTTACGTAAGATCCATTTGGGTCTCGAAGTTGTGTGGGGCCCACAAGACCAGGGGGCCCACATGAGTTATCAAAATTTAAATTTAATTCTTATTCAAAAATAAATAATAAAATAAATAAATAGTTTAAAAGTAATAACAATAATAATAATAATGATAATAATGATTAAGAAAAATAATAAAATAATAAAATAATTAATTAACTAATTGATTAATTAATTAGGTAAGTAGTTAACTAAAAATTTATTTAATGGGAATGGTGGCAAGTACCCTCACATGGCCTCCATCCCCATCCCATACTCAACCCATACCTTGCCCATTCTTTAATTTAAAAAAAAAAAAATTATAATTTCACCCATCTCCCCACACTTTTATAAATTTCATTTTTTTCCCAAAATTTTCCTATAAATAAATAGGAAGCTCTCAACCTTTATTTTTCACAACAATTTTTCCAAGGAAGAGAATGATTAGTGAATGAAAGAATTTGTGGTGGAGAGAGAATTTTGAGTAAGTTTTCACTCACCCACTCTCTTCGATCTCATTTCTTAAAGATAGTTACTGTGTTTGTAGCACACGGTAAAAGAAGAAGGTAAGTAAATTTTGATTATATTAGTTTTTTTATTTAAAATTTATACCCGAGTTTATTTTATAAGTAAATTTCAATTATGTTAATTAGTTCCACAAAATTTTCAGGAGTTTATTTTTTTCGCATATTTAATTATACCAGTTCTATCTTTAATATACATGCATATATTTTTGAGTTAATAAATGTTCTAATCCCCTCGGGTAAACTTTCAGCATTTCTTTCTATTCAAAATAAAATTATATATATTTTTAACACAAAAATTGTGTGGCATGAGTTTATTTCTACGTTGCATTTTTTATGAAAATATGAGTAAAGATCAGATTTTTACGATATTATTTTAAATTACATAAATTATAATAAGATGATTTTAAAACCCTTTATGGCAACGAAAGTTCAAAGTTACAGATGCTCGGTATCGCAGCTTAAATTTTATACGGATTAGAGTGTACCCACACTGTTTACAGAGTAGTTATTTATGTTAGTGGATTTCTCCTGAGTGCACACCTAGTTCCGGACCAGGACTTAATAAGGAAAATCTCACTTAAAGTTTACGTATGTTGATTTAGTTTGGTTGCCAGCCAACTAAGTCCAGTCTTCAGACCGCACAACCCAGTCATGAGGGTAAACATGACTTATGGCAAATAAGCCTAAGGGTGGTTTTTATAATATATGTTTATACATATTTAATTACGTGTACAAAGTTATTGATGATTTGAAGGAAAAGTGTAAGTTTACGTGAAAATGATCATTTTGGTGCTTAAATGACGATCTAAGGAAAACGTATAAGGAAAAGTATATGTATGTTTATTATTAAATATTTTTACAGTTTTAAAGTTAAAAGTTTAATTTAACAGTTATAGTATATAATTATAAAATTTTACTGTTGTAATTGATGACAAAAGTTTTATGCAGAAATTTTTAAATTTATATTTATTCTAAAAGAAATTTTGAAGTAATAGTATTAAATATTGTTTTACGAAATTTTTAAAAAGCTCATTTTGGCTATACACTAATAATAATCTTATTTACTTACTGAGCGTCGTCTCACTCTAATCATATTTTTATTTCAGATGACTCTGAACAGCATGTCGAAAATCAGGCTTAGCAAGCACGCGAGTGGGGATAGAAAAATAAAGATTGATTAGAAATATTAGTATGATGCAAGATATTTATGTTGTGAAATTTTTCTTTTTTTGAAATAAATGATTGTAATATGAATAATTAGCGCTCTAGTTTAATAATAATTGAGTTTATTTACTTCCACTGTAAATCAATGGTAAAAAAGTTAATATCCTAGACCCCTCGGGGTTGGGGTGTTACACAGAGTATATTGCTTGCACTCTCATGCATCGATTACATCAATAGCAAATATATATGAGAGTTGATATATTAGACCACATTGAGCTTACATATTAAATCAAATTGGTGATGTATGTGATTGAGCATAACTGGGTATATATATGCTTTACATGAAAGCATAATCATTGTACCAATATTCTTTGATTGTAAAATCTGAGTGTTTCCAGGCGTGGCCTTAGGAAGGGGTAATCCAGCCCAGTAAAGATTGGTTATACATGTTAAGGTCAGCCCTGTACTAATTGACCTAGTTTGTTTAGGTTCTGCTCCACCCGTTTAAGTGAACAATTATAGTGGTAATCCTTGTACTTGTTAGCCAAGGCGGGGACGTAGGCAGTTGGCCGAACCTCGATAACATTTCTGTGTCTTGCTGTTACTTTATTGCTTTCTAGTACATGTGCGCTTAATTAAATTGCTTTATTTAATTTCTAGTATATATTTACATTACTCGCACTAGATTGACCATAGGATTATGAATATATTGTTGCTAGGATATTTACTTAGGGATTAAATTTTAAAAATACCAATTCACCCCCCTCTTGGGATCACGATAAAAGCTAACACTAGTTAAGAAATCTATATGACTTTTATTCTACCCACTCTTGAAAGTTATCAAGTGTTCTTCTTTTTTTATAGAACAAGTATTCAATACAACCAAATTTTAAGATGCGACAAAATCTAAAATTGTATCACTAGCCTCATTTTTCTCTCCATATCCATGACCTTCATGTATCCTCACATAACAATATTATCCTTTCCAATGTATCAATTTTAAAAAAGTTTCTATGAATGTCTTTTCAGACATCAATATCCGTTGTAAAAATACTACTTATATTTTTCCAAGATTGTCTTTTAAGCTTTTCTGCTAATCATAATTGGGAATTATACGCACTAATGACATTTACTATCTTTAGGCCTAAATTTATCTTTTTTAATGATCATGTTCCCTATTCTTTTAACATCTATTACATCTCCTTTTAAGTTTTTGCCTACAATTATTCCGACCCCGTTTTCTATTTCTTTTTTCTAGTGTATCAAAGTTTAAATCTTGATTTTTTTTTAATTTATCTTTATCCCATATCCATTTCTTTTCTTGAAGGTAGATTAAATTAATTTTCCTTCTAAACATTGTTTCCACTATTTCTACACTTTTGTCTGTAAATGTCCCTATATTTTAAGTTGTTAATTTAATCTTAGTTTCTTATGCTAACTTTGTAACCATCTCTTGTCTACACTGACCTAATTTATGACTTGAGGGGATTTGGTATTGATTCATGATATAATGATTTGAGATGTTTGACATTGGTTGTCAGCTGCCTAATGCGACCCTACTCTTTTATCTGGACTTAGGATTTGCTGTATCTACAAAGATAATTTGCATTACATTGGCTAAGTGCAAGTTTGATTTTTTTTTTATTAAATGCAAACTTATTTCACATAGATAATAAATCAAAAAACTAAAAGCCATGCAACTTCCCCTAAGCAATTTATACTTAATTCATAACTAATCTACTCTAAAAATTCTACTAAAATCCTAGCATATGTCCATCTCACAATTTTCTAAAACACACCCTATAACAAGTAGAAATTTCTAAAACACACCCTATAACAAGTAGAAAACCATACACACATCACAATGTACTTAATAATCTAGAGTATGCAATTTTGGCATGTGAATCCAAGCTAGATTAAAATCGAAAACTTGTGCAATAGTACTTTTGAAAAATTTTGTATAATCTAAGATTTGAAAATGGTTTTTGTCTCAAAATCCAAAAAAAAAAAAAAAAAAAAAGAGGAAGAAGATCACTAGTAGCCAAAAAAAAGGGGCAAAGTTGTATTCTAGGCAAAGTTGGAAGCCCAATATAACGACAATGACAACCAATTGTGAAAACTTTGATGCCAAAAATGTAGCACTAACAATGAAAAACCAATTGAAGAATAACAAGGGATTGCAAGATATTCTTTAATTTGAATTCAAGATTGAGCGATGGAGTGAGTACTTAGAGGTGGTGTCGATGGTGATACTAAAACATGTTGAGGAAAAGAGCTTGAGAAGTTCCTTACAATCTTTCCCATTTGAGGTATGTAGAATTTTACAAAGAAAAAACCTCCCTCTAATCCAAGAAATCTCTACAACTATAACTTAAACAAAAAATCCTAAAATTGATGACTGAAATTGTGTAGACAAATCAGTTTCAAATAATCAAATCTTCATTGACGACGAATCCATAGTCCTTCGCCAGCACCACCATCACTGACCCAGATGCAGAAGAAAAAGAAAAGAATTCAAGAGAAGAAGAAAATGAGAAAACTCATATTCGTATGTTGTTTTATAGAAAGGCAAGTCAATAAACTTGGAAGGCTTTGCGATTTTTCTAGTGCATATAATAAGAAAGTGAGAAAATGCATATTTGCAAGTTATTTTATAAGAATGAAGGCAAGTGAATAAACTTGGAAGGCTTGCAATTGTCCAATGCATATAATTGTAAGAGAGAAATTGCAGTGAAAAGATTTCGAGATGAGATTATTTTTTATTTCTTCGAGACACCTATCATTGGTCCCGGAAAGAAAGCAAAAAAAAAAATAAATCACTCATGCCTTTATTTCTCACTAAATGAAAATAGACCAAATTTGGGATTTGATAATTATTATTATAACCAATCTTATTTATTCTTATTTAATACTATCTCGTCTTACAAAATCTTACCATGTGAAATAATTTTTCCCTAATGTCTTGCCACTCTCGATTCTAGTCGCCCATATTATAGATAAATATGTTTTGAATTTTCATCCTAAATTTATGTTAGTTGCTATTTTTTTCCCTTTTAGATTGAATATAATTCAATTTGATACCATCATTCTAAATATTTTAAGTCTTGATTGTGGTAAGGTTTTAGTAAAAACTCAAACTCGTTATGAGTTAAGATTAATCTCGACTTTATTGTAGTTGAAATGTCTAAAATGACAAAATCATATACGTCATTATTAGACACATAAATAATTAGTCATTAATTTTATAATATTTAAAACCAAAAATAATGGAATAATCTATTTAAATAATCTAGCTTTCATTCTTAAAAATATTTTAAGCACATAACTTTTAAAAACTCTCCAAAAATGTTGAAGTTCAAACAAATGAAGCAAGCTCTCCCTTTCAAAGACAATTTTCATCTTCCCTGTTTTTATTCGTTGATCACAGTTACCATACTTGAATATTCCGGTAGAACAAAACCCTCGCAGACGACATCCCCAAAGCACCACCGGCGCCACGACGACGACGACCACCTCCTGTACCTAGGTGTGAGTCCACTCCACCAACTGGGTGCGGGAAGCGATAGGGTCTTATTTAGTCATTGCACTTACATAAAACCCTAGTTGATCTCTGCACTTTCCTTACAGAATCTCCTTGAAATCCCTTGATCAGTTCGATCATTGATTAAAATGACGATCTTTAAAGCAAGGTCATTGTTTTCAAGAAGTTTTTCTTCTCTCTCGTCCCATCCGTTGCGTGTCTGCGTAGTTGGAAGTGGGCCTGCTGGATTTTACACTGCCGAGAAGGTACTAAATTCTCTTTGAATTACGAAATCAGTCTGGCAGTTTGATCAGAAGTGCTAAGTTTCTTATGTTTGTTTTTGAATTACATGCAACAGATGTTGAAGGCAAACAAGCAAGCAGAAGTCGATATCATTGATCGATTGCCGACTCCATTCGGATTAGTTCGTTCTGGAGTAGCACCTGATCATCCTGAAACAAAGGTGCGTTTAATCATAGTTTGTTGCTGTTGCTTTTCTTATGAATTTATTGGTGATCCGCCACTTTATATTGCTTCTCTAGTTGTGTTTGCTCTGCACTATGAGTTGAAGCAAGTGTTCTAGAATACCCATAGTTAAATTATTAGAGGAATAATGCCAATGTAGAGTTTCTCAGCTCAATGGATGTAGAACTGTTGCCACAGTTTTAAGAATTGGCCATGACGGTTGTATTGGTGATAATATCTCGCAAGTGTCCTGATTCACATCTGTATCCTGAATTATGCTCCACTGTGGTGCCATAATGGCCATTATGGTCCATTACATGCTGTTACTGCCTGCTGCAGGCTGTTTTCCCCCCAAACTGGTTGTGGATTGCTTGAACAATTTTTTGTTTTTTGTCTGTTGTTTAGAAATTATATTTGTAAGATACATCTACATCCTTTCATTTGCTAAAAAAATCAGATTGAATCTTAAATTTGAAGGCGGGTATTCTCTAATGATCTAATCTTTGCTTTGTATAACTTATCCCTTGTTTAGATGCTTATGCTTTTATGTGATTATGTTATGTAATATGAAATATAAATATTTTCCATTTCCTAGTTTAGATTAGATTATACTCAATAAAATAGTGATCAGTAACAGCTGGAAGGCTTTTCTCCATAGCCACAAAAGAACCAATATGAAATTCAACATGTTTAGTAAATGTTGTGTAATTTTTGGAGTCAAAACATGTGAATCTATAAATTTTAACAAGTTTGCTATTGCCTTGAATGAAGCCACAGGTGTAGTGTTACACGTTATGCAACATCCAAAATGACTGGCTGTGATTGGGACCAGCATTGTTATGCAGACTGCCACTGTCTTCTAAAATTATGATTGTTTCTTATTAACTTTATGAGGCTCTTCAATATGTCTTGATTTGCATTGTTGCATTTGCTTATTGCTGATTGCTGAAACCTTGTTTTTATGGTTTGAGCATTACTTGTATGGTAATGTGGCTTCTATTACATGAAATAATCCTCTTAATCGAGCTTAGTTTACTAGAAAAATTGCAACAGATTGTGGTCAACCAGTTTTCTCGGGTGGCACAACATGAGCAGTGCTCATTCTTTGGAAATGTGACACTTGGATCCTCTATTTCTCTAACAGAGCTCCGTGAGATGTATCATGTGGTGAGATACTGGCTATCTTTATGTGCTCTTGTCAAGAAACTGGTACTTTTCCTAAATTTAGTAATCTTTAATCTTTTGTTTATGTGCAATTGAGTAGGTTGTGCTGGCCTATGGCGCTGAAAGTGACAGAGTTCTCCACATTCCGGGGGAGGTGTGTTGTACCAACATGGGATGCATTTGGAATTATTACTTGGAGATTAGTTCTCAATGTACTTTCTCTTTCTGTTGGTGTCACATTTTTTTTATGTTTCTTTATTAAAAGAAATAATAAATTTCCACAGGATTTAGGTGGAATACTGCCTGCTAGGGAATTTGTTTGGTGGTATAATGGGCATCCAGACTGCAGAAATCTGGCACTTGACTTGAAGAGCACCGATACAGCTGTTATTCTTGGGCAGGTATCTTCATACCTAGTGAATTTTAGGAAACAAGACTAATATGATTGTTAGACACATATGTTACCACAATGTTTAGAAGTTGCAAACTTAAAATGCAATAAGAGATGACACTGCTCCTAACGAGATAAAAGTGACATGGCCCCAATTACTTTTTTTCTTAATGAATTTTTTATTTATTTATCAAAAAAGTGGTTGCAACTCTGTGAGGACAAAGGCTGGAAAGGACATTAATCTAGAAGGGAATGAGTGATAGAGAGTCCCACAACTCACCCCGATGTATGATCCTTAATCAATAGACCTTTGCAATGTGATTTGTGTACCACTGACAAATTAAGTTTCCAGAGGGACCTACAACTCACCCAGGTTGATTGATTTTCAAGATGTGATTTGTGTGTCACTAACAAATTGACTTTCTAGATATGGCGATATCCCCATAAATATTATAACTTGCAGATGGTTGCTGAATATTTATTCTTTTTTGAGTCTGGGTTTCCCCTTCTCTCAAGTAAAGGTGAATATCTGAATACCGGCTGTTGATCTTACCAACTTTAACCTGTACATAAAACAGTGATAAACATGCTATAACTGACTGCACATCAATTTTTTCCTATTTTACACATGCATGAAATCTGCATTACTTCTAACAAGAGTACCTTGTATTATTTATCCCTAACTGGCTAACTGCCTTATGAGTTTTGTAAGGAAGAAAAGTCTGGATTATTTCTTTGAAACTTTTGGTTGGGCATGATCATGCAAGAATGTCACTCAAAATAAGGCTGTAAACAAGTTAAGCTTTTTATAAACAGCTTGGTGTTGGTTTGGTATAGGGCAGGGCTTGGCTTGAGCTCTGTAAATATATAGCTGAGCAAAGCTCAAGACACCAAATTTGGCTAGTTTTCTGGTGCTCCAATGACATAAATGCTCAGCTTGATATGACTCTTGCACACTAAATATGTAGCTGAGCAAAGCTCAAGACACCAAATTTGGCTTGTTTTCTGATGCTCCAATGACATGAATGCTCAGCTTGATATGACTCATGCACATAGTTGAATTTTTATCTAGCATGAATTTGGGCTCGAAATTAATTGATAAGGCTTAATAGGCTTGAATTATATAAGCTTGATGATAAAAATATTTGTGTATATATGAGGATAGTTGAATGTAATTTCAAGGACAAGCTTTAGATTGAGCACTTGAGTTTGAACTTGAACTGGCTTTATTTGTATTAATGCAAGCCCATGCCAATCTGAGCTCAATCATCTTCCTAATTTGATCAAAGTGATTCTCAAGCCAAGCTCAAGCATATTTCAAATTGATTAAATCAATTTCAAACACCTCATGACTCAGCTTTTCTTGGCTTGAGTACGTCCTTAATCCACAAATTGAGTGTGAGCCTGTGTATGGTACATGGTAGTAACTGTGTTTACTTTCAGGGTAATGTGGCTCTTGATGTTGCACGTATCCTATTACGACCGACAGTGGAATTGGCGACAACTGATATTGCTGGGCATGCTTTGACTGCTTTGAAGGAGAGCACTATAAGGTTTGTTATCACATCATTTAATAGTTACCAGATAGATTTTGGTTTATTGATATGTTTCCTATAGATTTTAGTTGGTTCATTTTGTTTCTTATGTTAATTGACATAATTATAATTTCAGGAAAGTGTTTTTGGTAGGAAGGCGTGGACCTGTACAGGCAGCATGCACTGCAAAGGAATTACGCGAAGTTCTTGGTAATGTTCATCCATATGGCATCATTAGTCTAAGCATGATTGCTTCCATAATTCCTTTCTCTTCTCACCACCCCACCCACCATTTTATTATCTTGGAACGTAATTTCTTGGTTTAAAGTCAAGCTTGATGTTCAAATGTGGAATTTTACTGGACTATTTGACCCACTTGTTAAGTTGCAGCAAGTGATAGTGGAATTAAATCCAATTTAAGAATTTATATTTTCTTTATGACTATATAACGCAGGCATGAATATAGACATAGGACACTGCTACTGCATACAACATACATACAAGAACACAATTAGTCTAAATATACAAGAAATTATATGATAAGGACATAAAACAGCAATGACAAACTAGGCCTTAAGTTCCACTAGGTGGGGTTGGCTACATGAATCCTTTTCCACCAATTTGCACGATCATTGGCAGTTTCCTTAACAGTTTAGAGGCTATTAAACCCTTTCTTAATGTCTCATTCCAAGTTATTTTAGGTCTACCCTGACCCCTTGTACTACCGCTAAACTAGCTCACTCTCCTTATCGGTGCATTATTTGGTGTATGTTGCATGTGCTGAAAGCATCTAAGTTGCCCCTCCCTTATTTTATCTTCTATAGGTGCAATGCGTAACTTACCATGAATATGTTTATTCCTTTATTTATCTTTGAACGTTATATTACTCATCCATCTTATCATTCTCATTTCAATAACTTTTACTTTTTTGATATGTTGTTTCTTGGTTGTCCAATATTTTGATCCATATAACATAGCTGGTCTTATAGCCATCTTATAAAAAATTTCTTTTAATTTAAGAGTATTTTATGATCATACAACATGCTGAAAGCACTTCATTATACCTGCCCGATTTGACTTTATGTATAACATCTTCTTCGAGTTTTCCTTCTGCTTGCATAATAGGTTCAAGGTATAAATCTAGTCGTGCCTAAAATTAAATTTTAGAATCTTTTCTCTAATATTTATCCTACCTTGACTAAAATTACATTTTATATATTTTGTCTAGTTTCTACTTATCCTAAAACCTCTAGATTCTAAAATTCTCTCTATAGTTCTAAGTTCTAACTTATATTCTATTACATTTTATATATATTTTGTCTTATTTCTACTTATCTTAAAACCTCTAGATTCTAAAGATTCCCTCCATAATTCTAACTTAGATTCTACTCCATATCTATTTTCACTAATCAAGACAATATCATCTCCGAACAACATACACCATGTAATCTCATTTTGGACATTCTTAGTAATTTCAGCTATCACTAGTGTGAAAAGATAATGGTTCAAAGGAGATATTTGATGTACACATGTTGTGATCGGAAATTCCCTAGACTCTCCGTCCTTAATTCCTGCTTTATAATTTCTTTTTTTTTGTCCCCCTAAAATCCACCATAGAACTACCATAGTTACCCTATCATAGGATTTCTCTAGGTCAATAAAAACCATATGTAAGCCCTTTTCTTTTCCCTAAACTTTTTAATTAATCTTGTTCAAAGATATATAGCTTCTCGACCTCTTAGGCATAAAACCAAGAGTTTTGACCTTTGTTTATAACCTTTGTCTTTGTTCAATTACCCTTTCCCATAGTTCATTATATAACTTATAAGCAATTCCACAATAGTTACAATTTTGAATTTATTTGTGTTTTTGTATATAGGTATTAAAGTACTACCGGGCCCCCCCCCCCCCCCCAAATTGTTTGGCATTTTCTTAGTTTTTGTAATCTTGTTAAATAAATTAGTTAACCATAAAATTTTGTTATCCCGTAGGCATTTCCAAACTTCAATTTGGATGTCATCCAGTCCTATAATTTTTCCATTTTTCATCTTTTTTAATGCCAATTTAACTTTATTAACCTAATTTTGTGCATAAATCTCAAACTTTTACCTTTTTCCTCATTTGTCAATTCTAAGTTTTAAGCTTTCTGCTTGGTTTTATTTAAATAGCTTATTAAAGAAACTTTGCTATCTTTCTTTTATGTGTTGTTCTTTAACCAAGACATTATCATCCTCATTTGTTACATTTAACATTACCCAAATTTTTGCTCTTTCTTTAGCCCTAGAAAGTTTAAACATGTCTCTTTCCCCTTCTTTTTTTTTTAAAAAAAAAATCTAATCTAGCAGATAAGTTGTTATATGCATTATGCTTAGCTTCATAACAACCTTTTTTGTTGCCTTTTTGTATTTTTCAAAGTTCTTAATGTTTCTATATTTTTGCCATGTTTTATACCAAATTCTTTTTTATCTTTACAACTTTTTGGCCATCTTGATCCCACTACCAACTTTCTTTACTAGCTGAGAATCTTTCTCTAGATTCACTTAAAATATCTTTTGCTATCTTTTTAATAGAGCTAGTTATCATACCCCAAAGATTGTTTGCGTCTACACTGTCCCCTATCATCCCATCACCTTCTTTGATAATTTTATCTTTAAATTTAATTATATTTTATCCCTTTAGACCACCTAGTTCTATTGCATTGATTTATGTTGCCATTTATCTTCTATTTTTAAATACATATATTTTGACACTAGAACTCTATGTTTTGTGGTTAAAATTTCACTTTGTATAATTTTACAATCCTTTTATAGCAAACAATCTACCCTCCTAGTTAAGCAAAAATCTATTTGACTTTTATTTCCTTCACTCTTAAAGGTTATTAAATGTTCTTCTCTCATCTTAAAGCATGTATTCATTATAATAAGATCATATAACATGGAAAAGTGTAAGATCATATCATTGGACTCATTTTTATCTCCATATCCATGTCCTTCATTTATCCTCTCACAACCTCTATTATCCTTTCTAATGTGTCCATTCAAACAAGTTCCTTGACTATGTTGTCTTTTAATTTTTTCTACTAAGCCTATTTGAGGAGCATAAGTACTGTTGGCATTTATTAGCTCTTGACCTAAGACCATCTTGATTTTTATGATTCTATCATCTACTCTTTTCACATCTACAACACTACCTTTTAGAACTTTGTCTGTAATGATTCATACGTTGTTCTTATGTTTATCTTCTCCAATACCTAAGTTTAAATCCTGAATTTTCAATTTCTCTAGCATTCACCCCTACCCGCTTTGTTTCTTGTGTTTCTTGAAGGCAAATTATGTTTTTGTTCTAATAATTAGTGTCGGCTGTTAACTATCTCCATGCTTTTACCCACGTGTCCTTATATTCCATATTGCTAATTTAACCCTAGTCTTCTGAGCTAACTTCTTTATCCACCCACATCTAGAATATATTTGACACTATATTGGGGCACTGACACGATGTATCACTTCGCGTGAGGAGCTAGGCCACCATCACCCATTTTTCAAGACACATGGATGGTATAAGTGTAACATGTCGCTCGTAAGGGACGCCCGAACACATGATTTTTATTATAAAGATCGGACAAGTTTTATGTTGGCTGTTAGTTATCTAACGCAACTATCCTCCTTTACTTGGGCTTGAGACTGGTTGCGTGAGAAGATTTAGGACATTGAGTGCGTCACAGGCTGAGGTACAACGATGACATACTTAATCAAATTATATATTATTATATTTAAATATATTGCATATGATAAATACTAAGTTATATTTTTTACATGAAATGCCCAAAAAAAATCTAATAAATATAAATGAGTCATCTTCATTCTTTTTATTTTGTAAAAACTCTCAAAATATAACTTCTTCCATTGAAAATTTCAATAGTTTATTATAGTTTTCTTCTTAACTCAAATGTTATGGTGTTTTTCATTTGTAATTGTAATGTTTTATGAATAAAATAATGGTCATATTATAATGCATCATTGTTTGCTTAATATATATTTAAAAATAAGAGTTGAAGGAATCTCTAAGGGTTGTCTCAAGTGATAGAAATGTTTCATACATTACAAACTATTTTTCAAAATTGTGAACATTTCAATCAAGTGTTGGATGCATGTTGGAGAAGCAGCCAAAGGTATAGCATTTAGATACAATAAGGATATAGACACGATACTCTTACGAAAAATTATTAATTTTTTTAAATTTTTTAATACTTACAATACATTTACATAGTGTTAATCTAATTACACTTTAAACAAATTGATAATAATTTTTGAACATTATTCTTATTTTTGATTTGATATTTATAATATGTTTACTAATATATTACATTATTCTTAAAATCAAGAATTTAAAGGAAAAAAGTTACAGTGTGCATGAATATCATATGATATAGATCTTATTGAGATTATAAAAAGGGGAAAAAATTTGGTATCAAGTATTATATAATAGGATGAATAAATATATTTGGGTGCTGAAATGGATAGGCGTAGATGCAATGTTTTAAAAAATGTATAAACATAATAGGTTGTCAAATTATTAGCATGTATAAACTATAAAGTTTCTTGAAAATATCATTAGTATAATTTTCTAAAAAAGTTGTTTTTTTTTTCCTTGTGAGTTATACTTTTGACTTATTCATATATTAACTTTGTATAAAGGTACTTGCAATATAATTTAATACTTTTGGCACGCAATGTCTTTATAGTCTATATATTAGTCATTAAATCCTTATTTAAATATTTTTTGAGAAAATTTTGGGATTGAAGATCAACATGTCAAAGAGTGGGTTGGTGGGTATTAATTTGGGAAGGAGCCAGTTAGAGTTTTTTTTTTTCGTTTGTGCACCATTTCAGACTAACCTCTGGCTTATTTGGGTCTTCTTCTTGGTGGCAATCCTAGTTCTATTTTTCTGGTGGTGGAGAGACTTGAGGCTAAAGGAAGTTTGGGCCTCAGAAATGTTGTGTCTAAGTATTTCTTTATCTGGGAATTGGGAAATGGTTATGGATATTTTCCTTGGAGGCTGACTCATTCTGGCACAAGGTCATTAGAAGTGAGTATGGCTTAAATTGGGATGTTTTGGATACTAGAGGTTGTTGCGGTGCTCATCCAAGCCCTTGGAAGTTCAATTCGCAGGTTACACGTCTTTTCTGCTCTCATACCTGGTTTCAAGCTGGAAATGAGAATCTCATTCTTTTTTGGGAGGACAATTGGGTGGGTGAGGTTTCATTGGAGTCTCTAGTCCCTCATTTTTCATGCTGTTTTCCATTCATAATGCCTCAATTAATGCCTTTTATTCTTTGGAGGAGGAATCTCTTTCATGGGATTTTCACTTTCCTAGAAATCTAAATGAAAAAGAGGTTATGACCTTATTATCTTGTTGAGAGCGTTGGATTCTTTTGTTCCTAGGAATGATTTGAGGGTTTGGAGTGGGATGATTCTGGTTCTTTTTCAACGAAATATTTTTTCTCTCAGCTGCTGAAATCCTTGAACTCTTCTTCCTTTCCTTGACTAATTTTATTAGCAGATTAAGGTTCCTCTCAAGAGCAGGGCTTTCATGTGGACTCTTAATAGGCTTAATACTAATGATTTATTGCAAGTGAGGAGACCTCATAAAACTATCAGTCCAGACATTTGTTTTATGTGTTTAAAGTTGAATGGAATTATTAGTCTTGACATTTGGAACTCTGAGAATTTTAGTCCAAAGCAAGCTAACTTGATCAGTTTTTTTTTTCTTTGTAATTTTTTTGGTTCCTTTAGTTTGGAGCCTCCTTGCTGACCATTAGGGGCATTACTACTACTTGGCTAAATGACAGCTTTTAAAATGATTTAAAATTATTGAGGACAATTAAAATATAGAGGAGTTCGCAAATTTTGACATAGGTCGCGTAGGGTGTAAGCCATGACTTGTCAGTACATGCATAAGGCAACTTGTATTTTGAACAGTCTTGAGGCCTTCTAGAAGCACCATGCATTGTGGCAGCCCTCAACTGAGGCTTGAATAGGCTTTCCAAAATATTGGTTTAATTCATCACATTTTATTAACATGAAACTTGTATTATTTTCATGATTTCCATTACAATTTTCCTATAAGTCTGTCTTGTCTTTCTGGTATTATTAGTTTTAAGCCTTAGTTGTTCTTGTTGCATAAATACACAATGTATAAATTGGAGGGAAATTGATGGACAAGGTTCCTACAGTTGGAGTATTTTAAGGGATAAAAAATACTCTCCTAGTGTCAGACAAAAATCCTGGGAGGGGTGGAAAGGGATATAAGATGGGAGATGGGCTATATTCTGTGGTGTAGCCCAAGGCTGTGGGGGCCTCCAATGGAACCAAAAGAAAGAAACACCCTAAATAAATTCATTCCAACTAAAAATGCACTGTCTTTGGCATCATTGAAGCAGCCCATGTTCAATTTCAATAATCTTTTCTTAGGGAAAGAGACAAATCCTTGTCAATATGGCTAAAACCACCTGCGGCTGCCTACCTTGGTTATTGTGAAAAAGCAGGAGAATTTTGGTTATGTTTATCCTTATTTTGGATCTAGTTGGCTTGGCTATGAAGCTGCTTCACAATGCAGAGTATTCTAAACAGTATCAATAAAGCTTCCTGAAAATGCGTTATGGTATAATGCTATAACTATTTTGCTGCAGGAAGAGGTGGGCCTTGGATCAATGGTAAGGTTGTTCCTTTGTGATTGGTTGGTCATGGGTTCAAGTCCAAGGAAACAGCCTCTCTGCATAAAAGCAGGGGTAAGGCCGCGTACAATGTGATGGCCCTCTCCCTACCCTCATGGGGCAGGAGCCTTGTGGCCCAGAGATGCCCCTTTTTTTTTGGGGAAAAAAAAATCTGCTGCAGCAGCAAGTTAATTAGGTGTCAACTCTCTTGCTAGAGGCAAACAGTATCCGCATTGCAGGAACAATGTTGCATGATAGTTTCCTGGTTAAGTTCCTAGTTTGGCTACATCTCAATTGAGATAGATTCCAATATATATATATATATATATATATATCTGTGGTCAGTGAGGTTGGGGTTATGGTTGCTGTTTTGTGAAGCTTAAGTAGCTGCATTTTGTCAAGGATCCTTTGTATGTAATACTTAGGAAAAGCATTGAAATGATATTGCAGGTATCAAAGATTTGTTTATAAACATTCAAGAAGCTGATTTAGTTAAAACTCTGGCAGATGAGGTATAAATTTTTTTATTATGCTTTATCGATAAACGGACGGGTGTGTTCACACACACACAACTTTATCTCTAACGATGTTGTTTGATCCTTGATGTTGTCATTTGGCGAAGGAAGAATTGAAGGATAATCGAATTCGAAGAAGAATTTATGAATTGCTCTCTAAAGCAGCCATTTCAGGACCTTCCTGTCCCTGTTCGGGTCAACGTGAACTGCACTTTGTTTTCTTCAAAAAGCCAGATAGGTTTCTAGTTTCAGACAATAGAAGTAACCATGTTTCTGGTGTGCGTTTTGAGAAGACAATTCTTCAAGGTAATTTTCCTCAATGAATATTTGTGCCACATAAGTTCTTCAAGGTGCTTTCTTAGTTTTCTGTCTTATTCAAAGCGCCATATTATGTTTGGAGTCTTGCAATGCATTATAACTGTGCTGATTTTGTCTTAAATAGATTATAATGCATGAGTTGGTTATGTAGACTCATCACCAAATTAAAATAATGATCAGATTATGATGCAACTGATTTAATATATATATATTTTTTGATAACAAAATTTATTTAATAAATTGAAATTGAAGGAGGCCATTTACTGAAGTGCTCCCATATGTACCCTTTTTGTTAACCACCATCCACAAAGGAAAATTAGGCTTTTAAGGAGGAATGGATTGAGTTCTGTGAAAATCACTGATGGAAACATATAGTATTGTTAGGATTTCAAAATACCTGGTATTTATTGTGCTTTAATTCCTTTAATGTCATAGAAAATGGTGTTTCTGGGAAACGGATTGCTGTGGGAACGGGAGAGTTTGAAGACCTTGAATGCGGGTAATGTCTTCTGGAACTCAAGCTGTGACTACTCATATAGTGCCACCAATATAATGTTAAACCCTTTTTCTAATAATGAATGTCCCTATTCTTAAATTTACTTAACTTTGGTTTTCAACCATGCTGTATGACATCAGATATAGATGGGATATGTGCTATAAGTTGAAATCGAATCACCTCAATTATTGATAATCCGAAGACTTCCTCTCATTTGTAGGATGGTACTAAAGAGCATTGGCTACAAATCAGTACCAGTTGATGGTTTACCCTTCGATCATCGCCAAGGTAAGGCCAAAAAATCTGTGCCATCACCAGAAGACATTCAAATTTACTCCTTATTTCTTTCATATAATTCCTTCTCATAAATGATCTATTTATGTTTTCTTCGACCAATAAATTTTCCTTAGACATCTAGTTCAATAAGAAGCATACAATATTTTGAAGTCAAATTTTTGTCGGGTCAAGAAATCTATTACAATACGTTTGGTTGACATAATTAGCATTGGTGATGGGAAAGGAAATGGAATTTAGATCCCAATTCCTATTCCCATGTTTGGTTTACGTAAATGAGGGTGGAATTGCTTTTCAGCTGGAATGCCAATTCCCCATTCAATGGGGATCTGTTACGGGCAAGATTTACAATTCTATTCTTGATTCTCTTAACTCTTGGTAAGTAATATATTCGAAAAAAAAAAAAAAGTTGTTCGTCAGTCGATTGTGCCACCGGTGATAACAACAACAAAAACAACAATAATAATAATTGGTAACAACCACTTTACCTAAAAGATTAGTTGTTAGGTTGTGGGCCAACAATATATATTAAGCTTTAACACTCCCCTGCACATGCAACCTAATTGCACATGGAAAGATAAACAAATGATGAATAACAACCATTACAAGGAATAAGATAATTCTTAACCATACACAACAAATGTGAGCAACAAGACTAGAACCCAAGACCTTTTGGCAACTGTAGCTTTGATACCATTTGAATAATTACTTTACCTAAAAGCTTAAGTTATTAGCTTGTGGACCAACAATGTATACCAAGCTTTAATGGTAATAATAAATCAAAATAATAATATCAACTGTAAAAATTTTGATTAAATGAATGACCTAACTTGAAGATATATCTCTCCCTCTATTTATAATACAAATCAAATTGTGAAATTGTGCAGAGCGTTCCTTTGGGGTGGGAGGAGGAAACCACTAGTGGCATGGAAAGAGGTATGCATACCAAAAGATGAAGGGGGCTTAGGAGTCTTTGATCTAAAAGCTTGGAACATGACACTCCTTTCAAAAACATTGTGGAATGTCCAAGCCAAAAAGGACTCTCTATGGTCCAGATGGGTTCACCACGTATACTTGAGAGGTGTTAATCTATGGGATGCCTCTTCAAAGCATGATGACTCCCCGTTGTTTAAGAAGATGATAATTATCAAGAACTAGATTTTGATGAAATGTGACAATCAACTTGACATAGTGGAAAAACTGGTAGAAGAGTGGGATTTTGAACACAAAAGTTCTGCGCAATGTTACAATTTCTGGAGGCATAAAGCATGCAGGGTGCCCTGGTATAATGTGGTTTGGAAGAGTGGGAGCACTCCAAAACATGCCTTCACTTTGTGGCTTGGTATTAAAGGTAAACTCCCCACGTGTGACAACCTAGTTGGGTTTGACGGAGACCTAAAATGTGGCTTCTGCAAGGAACTGGATGAGAGTATTGATCACATTTTCTTCAAATGCAAATATTCCTCCCGTGTCTGGGACTACATCAGGAGTTGGCTTGGAATATCAAGGAGTATGACGTCCTTAAAAGCGGCTGTAAAATGGCTACACAAGGAAGCAAAAGGTAAAGGAGTAAAGGCCAGTGGGAGTACAAATTGCATTGGCTACAACAGTTTACTTCCTCCAGCACTTTAGAAACAGAAAGAGATTTGAAGACAAATCCATTACTCCAGAAGAGCTGATAGGGGTAATTCAGAGACATACTTTCAGAGTGACTTTTGATAAATTCGGAATACATTCTTAGTAAATATCCATGTGATTAGACATTGTGGATTTGCAGACTATGAGTTAATGCTTTAGACTTTGGATTTTATCTTTTGATGTAATGCCATGCATTAGTGATGGGGCAAATGTGCCCCCTATGCGTGGGAATGCCCAGAGTAATTGTAAACATATACTTTGATCAATACATTTACCTATACAATAAAAAAAAAAAAAAAAAAGGACAATAATACCTTTACTAACCCTAATTAACGAAATTATAATACTAAAAGACATAAATAACCTCCAACACTCCCTTTAAAGCTGGAGCATAAATATCATATGCTCCTAGCTTGTTACAAATAAATTTAAGCTACATATCAGACTTCACATAAGCGATAGTAATGAGCTTCTACACAAGTTTCTTCTGAACAAAGTGGCAATCAACTTCAATGTGTTTCTCCGCTTTTGAAAGACTAGGTTGGAGGCAATATGAAGAGTAGCTTGATTATCACACATTAGCTTCATAGGCTGAGAATGTGAAAGACCCAATTATTCCAATATGTTCTCAACCAGACAAGTTCACAAGTAGTGTGAGCCATAACTTTATCTTTTGATTCAACACTTGACCTGGCCACCACAGTTTGTTTCTTACTCTTCCAAGTTCCAAGAAACCAAATTATCACCAACCAAGATACAGTACCCTGTTGCGGATCTTTGGTCGGAGATAGACCCAACCCAATCTGCATATGTATATCCATGAATATAAGTATGACCCTAATCACGATATAAAAGATCTCTCCCAGGTGTACCTTTAAGATATCTCTAGATGTGAGTGACTATGAGATAATTCAACTTTCCAACAAGTTTCCAGTGTTGTCTAGGATTAGGCAACAAATCACCCATATCCGACACTAACTTGCTTGTTAGGATCCATGGTTGCATCAACCGGTTTGGATCCCAACAATCCAGTTTCATCAATAGATCAAGAACATACTTCCTTTGTGACAAAATAGATCCCATTCAAGATCTAGATACTTCTATACCAAGAAGTATTTCAATGGTCCTAAATCTTTGGTTTGAAGCTTAGTTTGTAGAAAAAGTTTGAGACTCTGATCACTTGTAATAACATTATCATCCATATAAAAAACAAGAAGGATCCTATTCGATGAAGTATGAAGATCAAACACAAAATGATCCACTGCACACTGTCGAAGACCACAATTAAGTACTACAACACTAAATCGACCAAACTATGCTTTGGGAGACTATTTTTAACCTTACCATGCCTTCTTGAGCCGACACACTAAGCCTGACTCCCCCTGAGCAACAAACTCAAGTGCTTGCTCCATATAGACCTCCTCCTCAAGGTCACCATGCAAGAAGGCATTCTTCACATCTAACAAATGCAAAGGCCAGTGACAAGTTGTAGCCTAGGAGATTAACAAACGCATTGATATAAGTTTGGCAACTGGAGAAAAAGTGTCAAAATAATCCAAACCATACACCTGAGTGTACCCTTAGCAACAAGACAGACCTTCAGATGAGCCATAGAACCATCAGGGTTGACTTTCACTATTTATACCCAGTGACAACTACCATAGACTTGTCAAGAGGAAGGCATACTAAGTCCCAAGTGCCATTGTCCTATAAAGCATTCATCTCTTCAACCATAGCATCCCTCCAACTAGAGTGGGCTAAGGCTTCCGAAACAAAAATTTAGGAAAGACTGTAGATGATAGAGCAGTAAAAGGACAGCCCAATGCACAAAGCTCCCGCGTATGTGGGGTCTAGGGAAGGGGCGGACCACAATGGGCCTATCGTATGCAGCCTTACCTTGCATTTTTGCAAGAGACTGTTTCTATGTGTCGAACCTGTGACCTTCAGTAACAAAACACTGATAGAAGGGTGATAAGAAGTCATAACAAACATAGTTGGAAATGAGATGTTGGGTAAATGTTCATTCACCTTTCTGAACAGCAACGAGAGGATCAACATAATGGGAAATATTATTGAACAGGGAAACCATAGGCGTGGTAGTAGGAGCTAGAGGGGACTCACTTACTTAGTGCTGCCATTGTGAATACACTTGCAAATTAGGTTGATCTAGAAGAAAAGAAGGACTCAAACTACATAGAGACTTATATGGTTGGTTGGGCAAGGACAACAAAGTAGAATTTGGAAGATTAGGTAGAGGAAGAGACTCATTGAGCTTAGAAGCACTCAGGGATTGGGTGTAGTAAGGTGTAGACTCAAAGAAGGTAACATTTGCAGAAACAAAGAAGTGATGCAACACAAGACTATAACGGCGATATCCCTTTTGAGTATATGAGTGGCCCAGAAAGACACATTTTATAGCATGAGGATCCAACTTATCCACCCTAGGGGCTAGTTGATGAACAAAGAACACACATTTGAATATACTAGGAGGGAGAGAGAATAAAGGTGAATTAGGAAAGAGAATAAAGTAGAAAATTTTACCACTAAGAATAGAGGATGACATCTTGTTGATCAGATAGCAAGTAGTAAGTATAACATCACTCCAAAACACTTTAGGTACATGCAGTTGATAAAGTAAGGTGTGAGTGATTTCAAGGATATGTCTATTTTTCCTCTTTGTAATCCCATTTTTTTTTAAGGAGTGTGGGCACAAGATGATCGATGGACAATACCAAACTGAGTCATATGAGTAGTGACTTGTTAATTGAAATACTCTTTAGCATTATCACTTTGAAGTATTCGAACTGGCAAACCAACTTGAGTCTTTATTTTAGAACAAAATATAACCAACCCGAAACGATCTTTTATTAAATATAGCCTAGTCATTTTTGAATAATCATCCACAAAGATTACAAAGTACCAAAAACCCAACTTTAGCACAACTCTACTAGGAGCCCAAACATCAGAATGGACTAACATGAAAAGGCTTGCGGCCCATTTATTGACTCGGGAAGCGAAAGGAACATGATGGCGTTTTCCCAACTGACAAGACTCACAATCAAGATTGGACACAGAACTCAAATTAGGAATAAGACGTTTCAAACTTTTCTAGTGAAGGACGACCAAGGAGACAGTGAATTTGGAGAGGTGTGGCAGTAGCAATGTAGGCGGTAGAAGGAGATAGCGGCTCAAAGTGATAAAATCGACCAGCTTCACACCCTCCACCAATTGTCTTCCTTGTCTTCAAATCCTGAATAACCACAAAATTTGGGAAGAATGTTACTGAACAATTCATGGAGAGGTGTGGCAGCAGCAATGTAGGCGGTAGAAGGAGATAGCGGCTCAAAAGTGATAAAATCGACCAGCTTCACGCCCTCCGCCAATCGTCTTCCTCGTTCTCAAATCTTGAATAAACACAAAATTTGGGAAAAATGTTACTGAACAATTCATGGATTTAGTAATCTTGCTAACAAACATATTATTGAAAGGAAACTTGGGAATATACAAAACTGAAGGAAGAGAAATAGAAGAAGTGGGATTTACAATCCCAATTCCCTTGATTGCAGTGGTGGATCCATTAACAAGAGTAACATAAGGTAAATTTGCAGGATATCGAAGAGTAGAGAAGAAATTAGGTGTACCTGTGATATGATCAGTTGCATCAGAGTTTAGACCCAAAGACTAGGGTGATAAATACTGGATGACACGCATATTGTGGGATTACTTGTTTGGGCAAAAGATACAATGGGAAGGGAACCTTTTTTGTGATGCTTGATACTGCTAACACTTGGAATACTCTTCCTCTATCATAGATACAGTCTGTTGCCCCCCACTCGGCCCCAAAGGTGTGGAGTTAGTGGTGGCTGCATTGGCTGCCCTCAAAGGTGTGAAGTTAGTGGTGGCTGCATTGGCAACATGTGAAGCTCTATAATGGAGATCCCAACATTGCTCAATAGTATGATTACTTCATTCACAATGAGTGCACTTGCGAGGAGTGCCTCTACCTCATCCATCTCTACCACCACGACCACTCGAATCACCTCGTTAACTTTTGCAGTTGTTTGGTAGAGAACTAGAATCACCCTATGTAGCAAAGGCTGTCCTCTTAGAGCTAGATGCAAGAGCAGGAGAATGTGTGCTAAAGGAAGCATGAAGGACATGAGAATAAACATTGGCAAATGATGGCAACTTTGCATTACCAAGTATCTGGGACCATACTGCCTCAAACTCGAGTCTCAAGCTCACTAGAACCTGAAGAACCGTCATCCGCTCCCTTTGCTTTTGCATCTCACAAACGTCGTTAGTTATAGGTTGCACGACGTTAAACTCTTCATGAATACGTTTCATTGCTCCAAAATAATTTGCAATGCTCCTGTATCCTTGTTGTAACTTAGAGTACTCTTGGATAAATCATACATACGTGTAGTGTTTCTAGAGTATGGAACTTTGGCATAATCCCAAATCTCCTTGCACGTATCTAGATGCATCCACATCCGTGCAATCTGTGGCTCCAGACAATCAAGGCATTTTCTTGAATCCACATTTTTTTTCTCTCCTTATTAGAAGGATTAGATTGGCGCAAGTGGTCAGATTTTCATAATCTTGCTAAATAAACCTGAACAACTTTAGACCATTGAATATAATTCTTTCCATCCAACTGTTGAGTTGTTATTTGTGGCAGCAATGAAGGAAACATGTTTTTGTTGATTCATAGACTCTGTCCCAACACTCACAAACTTGTAGCCACACCAATGTCGAACGAGAAGAACAATCAAAACTAATCGGGACAATTGCAAACTATGTGAAGCACCGACACAACCATGGACAGGTGAATGACCTACCAACTGATATAACACTGCCACAGCCTCACAACTCAACTTACGAACACTGTCACTGCTCCAAGAAACTCACAAAAAAGCCTTTATGAACACCGAACAACAACTAATGGATTACCACGAGTGCATGGTTGAAAAAATTGGCTCTTTGAGCAAAATGCCCAACAGCTTGATAATATGGTCTAGAGAAGGAATCAGAACATGGCTTGGGGGGGGGGGGGGGAAGGTTGCCAAAAACTCTCTCACGTGCTGGCGTGTGGGGTTGGCACTGCTGGCATTTGGCTGGCGTGTGGAGGTGCGTGGGGCACTTGCCAGCGATGGGGTTTTGTGGGGGTAGCCTTAGAGGGTTTTGTTTTTTGGCTATATGGTTGGTTTTGTGAAATAATGAAGGGTGGAGGTGGATCTGAGAAGGGCAGTGACGGGGAGGTGTTTTGGCGATGGTTGAGTATGATAGGGTTTAGGTTAGATCACGCTCTGATACCATGTTGATATTTTGATTAAATAGGTCTCTTTTTCTATTTATAATACAAATCAAGTACATTCTAATGACAATAATACCCTTACTAACTCTCACTAATTAACATGCTAACAAACTTAAAAATAATACTAAAAAACATAAATAATTTCTAACAATAACAATAAAAACAACAACAACCGAAACTATAAAACTTTTTTTTATTCTTATTATAAAATAATAAAAATGATAATTATAACAACAACAATAAGAAGAATAATAATGACCAAGGAAAGATTGAGCGTGGAAATTCTTTCTTGGTGCACTTTAGCACCGATGAACTAACATGCACTAGACTAAGATCCCTTTGCAAACCTGACTTGGTCCTTGTGAAACACTTGTTTCTATCCAGATGGTGAAGAATCAAGAGGTTTCTTTCACTGAAATCAAGCATTACACTGGATTTTAGGTGGGAAGAACTTAGTTGGGAGTGATAATTTTGTTAGTTGGGAGAAGGTTAGAAGACCTAAGTCTAGAGTGGTGTTGGGTTTAGGGAATTTGGTGTCTAAAAGCACCTCGTTGGTTGGAAAATGATTTTGGAGGTTCCCTTTGGAGATTGGTTCCTTACGACACATGGCTATTAAAAGTAAGTATGAATTGCATCTGAATGGTTTGAATACTAAAGGGAGTGGTAATGTTTCTCATCCAAGCCCTTGGAAGTTTATTTCCTAGGTTGCTCACTTCTTTTACCCTTTTACCCATTTTCATGTTGGGAATGGGATTCTTATTTGATTTTGGAGGGATATTTGGATTTGCGAGGTTTCGTTGGAGTCTTTGGCCTCTCACCTTTTTAGACTGTCTACCACAATAGTTTAGTACCATGCGTAATGCACTGATTAATGCTTTCTATTCTTTTAAGGGAATTTCTCTCTCTTGGGATTTTCATATTTTTTAGGAATCTCAAGGAGAGAGAGATTGATCATTTAACCGTTTTGTTGAGAGTGTTGGAATCCTTTGTATCTTGAATGGAAAGTGACTCGAGGTTTTGGTCCAGGGATTCATCTGGCTCTTTCTCCACAAAATCCTTTCTTTCCCCGTTGTTGAAAATTCCAAATCCTTCTTCTAAACCATTTTATCCGGGGCTGAGGTTCCTCTAAAAATCGAGGATTTTATGTTGACTCTGGCTCTTAATAGGCTTAATACCAATGATTTGTTGTAGGTGAGAAGGCCTTTCAAGGCTAGTCTTGATATTTGTGTGATGTCTATAGAGGCGAATGAAACTAGCATGCACTTGTTTCTTCATTCTCGAGTGGCTAAGTAGCTTTGGGATAATCTTTTCTCGGTTTTTTGAGGAAAAATTGGTGATGCTTTAGACTGTTGAAGCTTTTTTGATGGTGAAATACATGGATTTTGGGAGGAGTAAGGAATAGTCCTTTGGAGATGTCCAGTTTTTGCACTGTTTGGGCTTTGTGAATTGAAAGGAACACGAGGATTTTTAAAGACAAAACAAATCCCTTACCTGTTATTTGGGACACTCTTGGTTTTTTTGGCTTCTTTTTTTGGGCTCTTTAGATTTTTTTCAAGGAATATTGTTGTTAGACATCCAGCGGCATTGGAAAGGGGCTATCATGCAATTGCATCTGCTTTTTGCTTTTTGTTTTTTGTTGTTATGAGGATTACTTATCCTCCACCATTATATTTTTCTGTCCTTTCTCTTAATGGACTTTTTCTATATTAAAAAAGAAGTGATGGCAGATTCAAAGAATGATAAATCCCTTCTTAGTAAGAAAACAATTGGAGGTAAACTTGATAAACAAAAACATAGTATACAAATGGATTGGGGGAGCCTTTTGATCCTAAATCCACTTGTGAATTTGAACTGAAATACCATATACCACTGAACCAGGAAGGTAAAATATTGGTCGATCCCCCAAGCACTGTTTCTGAACTTGGCTCTGAAAAATGGGGCGAAGCTCTAATTGGAAAATTCCTAGGAATGACCCCTCCTTATTTCTATTGTAAGACCTGTGATGGATGAGACATGGTAGAAGGTTAGCGAAACTGAAATTGTCTCTCTCCTTGGGAGCCTTCATCTTCAAGTTCAAGAGGCAAAGATACAAGAACTATATATGTGACAATGGTCCTGGGTTCATTGGGAACAACCTAATGTTTCTCTCCCAATGAGATCTGCTGAAATAACCAGTCTCAAACTTAGAGAATCCCCATATTGGTCAAATTTCTGTGGTGCACCCTCTGTATGCTGGACCTCAGCAGGATTGAGTTATTTTGCAAGCACTGATGGGGGAACTCTTTAGTTAGACACACATACAAAGCAAACGAAGAATCATCGTATGCACGACTCTGCTTTGAGATTGATGTGAATGAAGACTTTCCCTACTTTGTAGACATAAAGGTACCTACTGGGGAGATCTTCACAATCAATGTCCAGTTTGCCTGTGTTAATGGTTATTTAGTCTTTTAGCATTATTATTATTATTATTGTGTTAAGAGATTTGTTAGTAATAAGTGCAAGTTAGTAAGGGTATTATGGTCATTCTTATTGTACTTTCATATATTATAAATAGAGGGAGAGACCTATCAATGAGTTTAGGTCTTCCATTTTATCCAATTATTCAACATGGTATCAAAGTGTGATCCAAACTAAACCATACTCTCCTCAGCTGTCGCTGGAAAACACCATTCCAGGGCTGTCCTTCCTAGATTCACCTCCAACCCATATTATTTCACAAAACCAACCATACACCCATAAACAAACACCACCCCGCCCCCCAAAAAAAAATCACCCCACAAAACCCCATTGCCGGAGGCGGCCCCCCCCCCCACCCCCCCAAAAACGCGCCGGCCAAATGCAGCAGGGCTGATCCCACATGCCAACTTGTGAGTGAATTTTTGGCCACCATTTTTTTTTTTCCTCTGCCATGCTCTGATTCTTTCTCTAGACTATATTATCAAGCTGTTAGCTCAGTTTTCAGCTAAAAAATTCAACCTTTTCCAGCTAGCACTCATAGTATTCCGTTAATGTCAGTTCAAGGCTTGTGAAGGCTACTTTGTGAGTTTTTTGGAGCCGTGGCTGCATTCATATGTTCAATTGTGAGGCTGGGGCAGTGCTATCTTCGTCGGTGAGTTGTTCACCTTGTCCGTGGCAGTGCGACACCCAAAGAATGGTTGTTTGATGCTTCGTGAAGCTGTTTGTCAATTGTTAATGAGTTTATTGGGTCTGAAACAGTGGGGTTTTCTGTGTTTTTTGATTCACTATTCTAATTCCTTCCATATACTAAAATATCAAATTGTTGGGCATGTGTTTTTGCTCCAAGATCCAATCTTTGTTGTGACAATGCACTCATGTGTTGCTTTCTTGGGGCCGCACCTGAGGTTGTTGGTGATTTGTTCATGGTAGTTTCAGCGGTTCACCTCTCCAATTGACCTAGTGCTGAGTGTTGCTTTCTTGGGGCTGCATGTGAGTTTCTTGTTTCTATGGCAGCCTTGCACTGATTTATCTGTTGCTTATTCATGGTGGGTCACCTTGTTCATGGTTGTTCCAATTGTTACAGCAATTAATCTTATATGATCATTGGTCTGTGTTTGTGAATGCTGGGATGGTGTTTGCAAGTTCCAAAATTATGATTTCTTCATTAGTCACTTGTTTGAGTGATGTGACTATATCAGAGGAGTATTCAAGGTTTCTAGAGTATTTAATGGAACTTTAGCTTTAGCTGGTCGTGACCAAGAAACTATCGGTTTCGCTTGATGGGTTAGGAATGCTTGACTTATTAATTTGTCTGGTAAACTACTTGGACTCATGTAGCCCATGCCGGATTAATCGTATTCTGGGCCGAAGCAATGAACCTATTTGAAAAAAGCCCATGTATGAACAAGGATTAATTTTACTTCCCCACTTAGCTACTCTAGGTTGGGGGGTAGGTCCTTTTGCCTAGATTGGTAGTCCTACAATTTGCATGTCATCTGGTATCCTTCCTACTAGTCCTTGGATTATCGATTCTGCTGCCACTGACCATAGAACAGGTGCAACCAACTTCTTTTCTGATCTCCAATATCGTAAAAATTTCACTCAAGTTACCCTTGCTGATGGGTCCACTGTTGCTGTTAAGGGGATTGGAACAGTAAATCCTACTCCTTCTATCTCTCTTTCTTCTGCTTTATACATTCCTAAATCTTCTTTCAATCTTATCTCAGTTATTAAGCTTACGAAGTCACTAAATTGTTCTGTCCCATTCCTTCTTGATTTTGTGGTTATTCAGGATCTGAAGACGGGAAAGACAATTGGCACATGACGTGTGGCTCGTGGACTTTACTACTTTGAGTTGCCTTCTCTATCCATTGCCTGCACAGTTGCAACTACACCACTTCAAATCCATTGTCACCTTGGTCATCCGTCCACTCCTTGGACAAGTTGAAACAGCTAGTTCCTACATTGAGTTCTTTGTCTAATCTTGAGTGTGAGTCCTGTCAATTGGGCAAACATCATTGTGTTCCCTTTGCTCCCCGAGTCGACAAACAGGTGGTTAGTCCTTTCATGCTTGTTCATTTTGGTTTTTGAGGTCCTAGTTGGGTGACATCAAAGTTGGGGTTTCGATACTTTGTTACATTTGTCGATGACTACTCTAGGATGACTTGGTTATATTTAATGAAAAATGGTTTCAAATTGTTTGATACCTTTTGTGCTTTCTGTTCCCAAATAAAGACTCAATTTGATATGCCAGTCAAGATACTTCGTAGTGATAATGCTAAGGAGTACTTCAATACCCAATTCAATACCTTATATGACCAACTATGGTATGATCCATCAGTCCTCTTTTGCTCACACTCCACAACAAAATGGAGTTGCAGAGCGGAAAAATAGACATATTCTTGAAGTCACTCGTACCTTATTGTATCAAATGAATGTCCCCAAAGTCTTTTGGAGTGATGCTGTGCTCACAACTTGCTCCCTCATCAGTAAAATGCCATCCTCTGTCCTTGGTGGTAAAATCCCATATTCAGTTATCTTTCCTAAGGCTTCTTTGCTCTCCTTTCCTCCGCATATATTTGGTTGTGTCCTTTGTCCATCAGTTATCTCTAGGAATGGGATAAGTTGGATCCTCGTGGTATCAAATGTATTTTTTTGGGCTATTCCTATGCTGAAAAGGGATATCGATGTTATAGTCCTACTTTACATCGATTCTTTGTTTCTGCTGATGTCACCTTTTTTGAGTCTACACCTACTCTAATTCCTTTGAGTTCTGATGACCTTGATGAGTCCCTTCCTCTGCTTTACCTTCCAAATCCAAACCTAGCATTTGTGCCCAATCCTTCTACGTCTTCATCCAGTTTAATCCCTTCTCATCGCTTGAATCATCCCAATTTGCAGGTATACACACGGCGACTCAAGAGGGAAGTGCCTCCTCCAGCTTCTACTACCGTGCCTCTAGTTCCCTCGTCGAATGATCTTATTTCTCATGATTTTGATCTTCCAATAGCTGCTCTAAAAGGTAATCGCACTTGTACGCAACATCCAATCTCTAATTTTGTTTGTTATGATTTCTTGTCACGCTCTTATTACTGTTTTGTTAGTACTCTGTCTTCTGTTGCTCTTCCAAGATCTATTTCTGAAGCCTTATCCCATTCTAGGTGGAGGACAACATTGGTTGAAGAGATGCGTGCACTACAGGATAATAATACTTGGGATTTGGTACCTCTTCCTCCTAATAAGTTTGTGGTTGGTTGTTGCTGGTTGCGCGATGTGAAAGTCAATCCAGAGGGTTCTGAGGCTCTTTTGAAGGCCCGCCTTGTTGCTAAGGGGTATACGCAGGTGCATGGTTTGGATTATTCAGACACATTCTCCCTGGTTGCTAAACTTGCCTTAGTATGTTTGTTCATTTCATTTGCCACCACTTGTCATTGGCCTTTACATCAGTTAGATGTGAAGAATGCTTTCGTACATGGTGATCTTCATGTCCGCTTTGGAAGTCATTGTATGGATTAAAACAATCTCCGAGAGCATGGTTTGGCCGTTTTAGTGTTGTAGTACTTGTGTTTGGCCTTCATTGATGTGTAGTAGATCACTTTGTATTTTATCATCATACCCCATCGGGCAGTATTTTGCTTATTGTATATGTAGATGACGTTGTGACACTGGTGATGATGATCATGGCATATAGGACCTAAAGGTTTTTCTACAGAGTAAGTTTTAGACTAAAGACTTGGGACCATTGAAGTACTTCTTGGTTGTAGAAGTGTCGAGATCTCGTGTAGGAACTCTCTTGTCATAGAGGAAGTATATTCTTGATCTTTTAGATGAGACGGGCTGTTGAGATCCAAACCTGTTGATACACCCATGGATCCTAATAGTAAGTTAATTCCAAATATGGGTGATTTGTTGCCTAACCCAGGTTGAACTGGAGACTTGTTGGAAAATTAAATTATTTCACAGTCACTCAACCAGATTTATCACTCGCAACAAGTGTTGTGAGTTAGTTTCTCGATTCCCCAAGAATAAGTCACTGGGATGTAGTAATTCGCATTTTGAGATATCTTAAAGGTGCACCAAGGAGAGGTCTCTTATATCAAGATTAGAGTCACACTCATATTTAGGGATATACAGATGTAGATGTAGATTGGGCCGGATCACCTTCCGATCGAAGATCGACAACTGGGTATTGTATCTTTGTTGGTGGTAATTTGTCTTGGAAAAGTAAGAAACAAATTGTGGTTGTCAGGTCGAGTGCTGAGCCAAAGTATAGGGCTATGGTGCACACTACATGTGAACTTGTTTGGCTGAAGAACATGTTGGAAGAACTAGGTTTTCCACATTCTTAGCCTATGGAGTTGATGTGTGATAATCGAGCGGCTATTCATATTGCTTCCAACCCTGTCTTCCATGAGCAGACAAAGCACATTTAAGTTGATTGTCACTTTATTTGAGAGAAACTTGTACAAAAGCTCATTACAACCGCTCATGTGAAGTCTGAGTTTCAGCTTGCTGATTTGTTCACTAAAGCCTTGGGAGGTGCTCGTGTGAAATTCATTTGTAACAAGTGTGCTTTAGTAAGGGTATTATAGTCATTCCAATTGTACTTACATATATTATAAATAGAGGGAGAGATCAATCATTGAGTTTAGGTCTTCCATTTTACTCACAAAGTGCTCCAACTGTTCTGTATTTGGTCATGGCTTTAAGCAATTCACCACCAAAAAGAAATGGCTAGAAAGAACAACAAATGAAGCACTGATTGAAAAAAGGACTATAGATTGATTAAGCTGAAGCTGTTCCACCCCAACCTGTAGTGTCTACTGGAAAAGCTGATGAGCCCAACTAGAAAAAAAAAAGAGACTTCTATTCAAGATGCTCTAACTTCAAGGGAGCCATTTCAGCAGGTGAGCTCTTTTGCCATCCTTACAGACACCCCTCAGATCCTTAGTCCTTCAGAAAACAAAGAACACATCCCATCAAGCCCTAATATCACAAATGGGAAAGTCGCATCTCCCATAAATGGTGACAAGTCATCATGAAAAGGAAAACTCATTGTAGACTCCCCCTGCAGTGAGGCAGATATCAGTGAGAGAAGTTGCAACCAGCAAGAAAAGAAGGCTTTGGCTATCTCTGAAAAGGATGCCCATCTGTCAAGCATGAAAAAACCAAGAAAAAGGGGCAGACCCCCTAAAAGCATGCTACGCCTGGGGAACACTTGGAGACCTAACACAGATGATTTATCCTATAAGAAGCTGGAATATAAGGGGCCTTAATGACCTCTTAAAACAGAAGCAGGTTAGTAGACTTAATGAAGTTAATAAAAATGTTTGGGCTGTTTGAAACCAAAATAAAATTTGACTGCTTTGCTAAAGTCACAAATGCCATTCAGAAAAGCTGGATTTACTTGCGCAATTACATTAGAGACAACCTAACTGCTAGAGTCTGGGTAGGCTTTAATCCCGGCATCTTCAGTTTAACAGAAGTGATAAGAAATACACAATGCATCTCCATCCTAGTGCACTTGGAAGGTAATGCCTGTTGGTTCTCTTTCATCCGTGCTCCTAAGAACACCCAGGAAAGGGAGAAGGCTTGGAAGGATTGAACTAACCTCGCAGAAAGCGTCAAGAGCACTCCTTGGTTTGCTCTGGGTGACTTTAATATAGTTAAAGGGTGTTTAGAGAGCAGTAATCCCCTATTGGACAACACAATGAATGGGGTTTGAGACTTTAGGGATTTCTTTCATACCACAGAGCTTGAAGATATTCCCTCTTTTGGCCCACTGATCATTTGGCTTAACAAGAGAGCAGATGGCTTCATTGCTAGTAAACTTGATAGAGTTTTATCTCATTCAGAGTTCTCCCTTTCCTTCTTAAGGTTGATTGCTGAATTCCAACCTCTAGGACTGACAGACTATTCCCTGCCATTCTTAAAATTGGAACAGTTGTTAAGGACTTTATTCCAACCTCATTCAAATCACTGAACTGCTGGGTTCAGCATGAGGATATCTTCAGAGTAGTTGCTGATTCGTGGAAAGTTATTGCAACTACTCCTGTGTTGCTCAAACAAAACTCAGGAAATTCCACCAACAGAAAAACTTGAATGAGAATATCTCTATTTCCAGATATGCATTATCCAAAGCAGAACTTGAATTGTTATCTCTAAACTCTTGACACTGCAAATGTAAATTTAAGGACAGAGAATTTATTATTACTGCTGATAACCGAAGAGGAATTGCTGAAACAAAAATCTAGGTGAGGTGATTACAGCTTGGGGACCAGAACAATAGGTTCTTTTAATGGTAGTCAAGGACAGAAACTAGCTCCCTAATCAGCTCGGTTGGCCTGCAACTAGGTACATTTACTGAAATATCAAAGGAACTTTTGTCATTGTATGAAAGCTCCTTGGTCAAAGAATGAAAATATAAAACCCTGCAATCCAGCTTTTCTAAATTGGCTGCTTAACTTTTCTTGCAAAGATGAGGATGACAAATCTATGCTTGCGAAAAAGGTGGGGGAAGAGGAAATCATAGCAGCAATGCTCTCCTTTTCAGATGACAAAGCCCCTGACTCTGATGGATACAAAATGCAAAAATTTTCAAATCCTTTTGGCATGACTAAAATCATTGTCATAATGGGGTGACACTGCTGTTATTGAACTCTTCTGGCACCTTTTCTCCTCAAAAGCTTTCCTACCGGTCATTTGGATACACACCTACAAATACAAAGGAACCAGCATTTGGGCTGCCACAATTTCAGTGGAGAGGTCATGGAATTGGAAAAGAGAATCCTAAAGGCGAGACCATTAGCCTATCCAGCATTAAACACACCATTTGAAAAGGAGAATCTGCTTATGTCTTCTTTCAGAGCTGGCACTCACTTACCCAAGGTAAATGACATGACTAATGAAGGCAGATGGATGTGGCTGTGAAGGCTCAAAGGCAATGCCCAGCACATGAAAGAAAACCTAAAAAATTGAGCCTGGCATAACAAAAGAAGACTCAGCCCACTGGTTCCTCACCTCCTCAGGATCCTACTCCCCTGAAACAGCGTGGAACACAATTGGAAAACAAAGCCCTCCTGCCCCTTGGGCTAGTATCATCTGGTTCAAGCATCATATACCCAAGCAATCTTTTATTGCTTGGTTTGCCATCATGGACAAACTAATACACTCAAAAAGTTAGTTTTATGGGGGGAAAGCCACAAATATCACCTGTAAGCTCTATGGGTCAAGGCCTGAAACTTGCAAGCACCCCTTCTTCAGTTGCCCTGCTACCAAGAAAATTTTTATTAATGTCACTGATGGTTTGATGTCTTCAAGTACGAACACTGAATTGGAAGACATCATTAGCTGGCTTTCCACACTGGGATGGTCCCTGGGATGAAACCTGCAAATTAGCATGGACTTCAACAATCTATCATACTTGGAAAGCAAGAAATAAACTGTTTAATGAAGGGACTGCATTGAGTATAGAATCTGCCAAACCAAAAGCTATCTTGGATGTGGGATCTAATTTTTTTGGTCTTTGGAGATTTAATTTTCTGTAATTTTCTAAAGTTGAAAACAGCTTGTTTTGTACATTATCCCATTGGCTTATTACTAAGATGTTTACCTTGTGCCAAAAAAACAATGATAAGAATAACAAAATATATTATTGTCATTGTCATTGTCATTGTTCTTGTTCTTGTTCTTGTTATTTTATTATTATTACTACTTCTGAAAGGTAACAAGCAAACCCAAACAAAAAATATAATTTATTATAATAATAATAATTAAAATATTTATTTCATTTTAAAAAATGTAAAAAAATATTTGATTCAAAAAGTGCAATAATCTTCAGCTAAAATAAGGTTGAATTAAAGCCATATAATTGAAAGATTGAAAAATTAAATAATTATACATATGGTAGCGTTTGAGAGCATGGATTTTAGGCCTTGGATTTGAATTAGTGTGGATTTGGAAAAAACTTCATGGTTTCACACAACATTTTTTCCAAATCCACACAAATCCAAAATGGATGCTCAAAATCCATGCTCCCAAACACAAGTTAAGGGAATTTTTGAAAAATAGCTTATTTTTCATTCCATTATAGTCACCATTGAAAATAACGAATGTTGGATATGACTTAAAACTGTGATTCTATGAATAAGTGTTTCCTTCAAAATAAAAATTGTGATCTTGTTTGGAGGGAGAATAAGATATCTCCCAAAGAAAATTTGGCACAAACTAGAAAGAGGAACTAAAACAACAAAAAGAGAGACATCACACTAGTTTCCCTAAAAATATTTTTGTTAAAATAAGAGTTTTCTTAGGGACAACTTACATTTTCACTCTAAGATTTTAGGATTATTATTAGTTTCATTATCATTCTTATTAAAGTACTTCTTCATCAATAAATCATTTTTCACCAAGAATGTGGAAAACTCAGTTCCTTCAACATGTTCTTCAACCAAATAAGTTCACATGCATTGTGAGTCATGGCCTTATATTTTGACATAGCACTTGACTTGGTCAACATAGTTTGTTTCTTACTTTCTTGAGAAAACAAATGACTACCAACATAGATACAATACTTGGTTATGGATCCTTTTTCGAAAGATAATCCAATCCAATCTTCATCTGTATATCCCTGGATATAAGTGTGACCTTGATCTTGATGTAAGAGACTTCTCCTATGGAAGCACCTTTGAGATATCTCAAGATGCAAATTACTAGATCTCGGTGATTTGTTCTTGGAGAAGAAGGAAAAAGTCTCAGAACACTCCTTGCGAAAGATATATTCGATCGAGTAACTATAAGATAATTCTACTTCTCAACAATTCTTCGTTACCATCCTAGGTTGGGCAACAATGACCTATATATAGTAGACATTTACTATTAGGATCCATGGGTTTGGATCCAAACAACCTAATTTTCTCCAAAAAATCAAGGACATACTTTCTCAGTGACAAAATAGCTCTTGTACGTTATTTGGATACTCCTATACCGAAGAAGTACTTCAATGGTCCCAAATCTTTGGTTTGAAACTTAGTCTATAAAAAATGTTTTAGGCTCAAATACCTTGATTATCATCACCAATAATCACAAGATGTGCACTTGGGTATATTCCTTCGCAACAAGACGTGCCTTAAAACAAGCCATAGAATGATCAGGGTTGAATTTTGTGATATATATAATATATCTAGTTACTTACTAGGAGGAAAAGATACTAGTTCCCAAGTATCATTTCTTGTAATCATTTATCCTTTCAACCATTGCATTCCTAGAGTGGGCAAAGGGTTCTGATACAAATTTAGGAATATCAACAGATGATTGAATAGTAGCAAAACAATAATAGGAGGGTATATAGAAGTTGTAGTAGACAAAGTTGGAGATGAGATGCCGTGCACATGTACGTTTACCTTTTTAGACAATAATGGGAGGCCTAACATTGTAGAAAATGGGATTATTAGACAAGGAAACCAAAGGCGTAGCAGTAGAAGCTAGAAGGGACTGTCTTCCCTTAGGCCGCTATCACGAGTACACTTACAAATTAGGATGATTGAGGCAACTAGGACCCTAACTACATGGAGATAGAGGTGGATGAATGGAGATATAATAAACTAGAATTTGGAAGATTAGGTAGAGGAAGAGACTCATTTAGGTTAGAAGGACATAGAGACTGCGAATACTATGGTGTAGACTCAAATAAGGTAACATTGGTAGTGATGAAAAAGCAATGGAGAGTAGATATCCCTTTTGTGCACATGATTAGCCTTAAAGGCACATTTTTATAGCACGAGGATCCAACATATCACTTTAGGACAAAGGATGGCATTTGTCTTGAATAGAGAAGAGAACGGAGTGAGGAATTTTTCCACCAAGAACAGAGGATTGCATTATGTTGATAAGATAGTGTGCGGTGAGCACTGAGCAGCATAACTCCAAAACACGTCAAGAACATGCATTTGATAAAGTAATGTATAAGTGACTTCAAGAATACGAATTTTCCTCTTTGCAACCCCTTTTTTTTATTGAGTGTGGGCATAGGATGACTAATGAGATTAAGTCATTTAAGTAGTGAATTGGGTACTGAAGTACTCTGTAGCATTAGCACTTTGAAATATTTGAATAGGCAAACTAGATTGAGTCTTTAGTTTAGAACAAAAGGCACAAGAGGTATAAAATAACTCAAAATGGTATTTTCTAAATAGAGCCAAGTCATCGTTGAATAGTCATTAAAAAAAATTGCAGAGTACCGGAAACCCAACTTTTCTGTTTATTGACTCAAGAAGCAAATGGAGCATGATGATGCTTTCCCAACTAACAAGAATCACACTTATACTAGAAACAGTAATTCAAAGCAGGAACTAGTTGTTTTAACTTTTCCAATAAAGGATGACCCAAGTGATAGTGAAACTAGTTGACTCGAGAAGCAATGGAGCACGATGATGCTTTCCCAATTGACAAGACACACTCAAGACTAGACACAATGACTCAAAGTAGGGACTAGTTGTTTTAACTTTTCCAATGAAGGATGACCGAAGCGATAGTGGATTTAGCGTAAGCAATAGAAGGAGATAGCGGCTCAAAATGGTAAAGTCCACTTCATGTCCAATTGTTTGATCTTGCTAACTAACATAAGATTGAAAGGGGAATCTTGGATTCATTTTGGAAAAATCCATTGCTTGGGAGCGACTCTTTATGGTCTAAGCCAAATAGAATTATTTCTTTCCCTGTGGATAATGGGAGTGGCTTTCTAGTCTCTTGGAATTGCCATTTCAGGAGACCTCTGAATGATAGGTAGATGGTGGAGTTGTCTTCCTTGTTGTTTGTATTGAACAATTGCAAATTATCCTTGGGAAGGGATGTTCGTTCTTGGTGCTAGATCATTCGGGGGGGGGGGGGGGTGTTTTATTGTAAATCTTTCTTTGAGTTTTTGACTTATTCAAATTATCCATTTCTTTTTTATTCATATATTTGGAAGGTTAATGTTCCTCCAAAAATTAAAGCGTTTACTTGGTTGGTTGTGTTTAACAAAATTAATGCCAATAACTTGCTGCAGATTAGGAGACCTTTGAAGGCTGTCTCTCCAGATGCTTGCTTGCTCTATTTTAGGAATTCTGAAATAACCTCTCACCTCTTTTTGCATTGTGATTTTGTTTGAAGGATTGAGAATAAATTGTTCGGTCTTCTGGAAGAGAGTTGAGTATGCCCCTATTCAGTGGAAGACTTGTTAATCACTTCTTTTGTGGGGACGGAAGAAGGAAGGATAGGGCTGCTCTATTGAAGTGTAGCAAGTTTACAGTATTATGGGGTCTTTGGTTGGAACGTAATGCGCGGATTTTTCTGGGAAGAAGTTGAACTTGTACTTGGTGTGGGAAAATATTTAGTTCTTGACTTCTTTATGGTGTATCGGCTCTGGATTTTTCAGAGAAGCTAGCTTTTAGGATTTAAATAGGGATTGGAAGAATTGGTTGGATTGGTTTTTGTTTCTTGATGTTTTAGTTTTTTCTGGTTCCAGATTTTTTTGAGAGATGCCTTTCCTCCCCTATGTAAATTCTCTTCTTATTAATGAATTTCTTTTGCTATTAAAAAAAAAAACACATAAGATTGAAGGAAAATATGAAACCAAAGGAAATGGAACAGAGGAAGTGAGATTTACTGTCCCTATTCCCTTAACAGCAGTAATGGACCCATTAACAATGATAACATGAGGTAAGTTCTCAAAATACTAGAGAATAGAGAAAAAATTGGGTACCTGTTATATTATTTAGTGGCAGTTGAATCTATAACCCAAGGACTAGGGCAAGAAATGCTGGATGATAGGCAAGCTATAGGGTTACCTGTTTAAGCAAAAGATACAATGGGAAAGGAAGCTTGTTGGATTCTTGATACTGTTGGAATTCGAAATACTCCTCTGACGTAGATACAGTATACTGCCCCACTTAGGCCCGAACATGTGGAAGCTGCATTGGCTATGCAAATTGGTTTACTGTGGAGATCCTAGCATTTTTCAATAGTATGACTTCCTCATCCCCAATGAGTGCATTTGCAAGGAGGGCTTTTCTACGTCGTTCCATCTCTTTCACCATGATGACTTGAAGCACCTTGAGAACTTCTATGGTTGCTTGGTTGAAAACCAAAAATCACCTCATGTAACAGAAACGTCCTCTTAGAGCCAGGGATTGAAACACTAGATGCAAGGGCTGGAGAATGTGTGCCGAAGGAAGCAAATGTGAGAATAAACATTGGCAAAGGATTGTAACTCTGCACTACCAAGAATCTAGGGTTGGACTACCTCAAACTTAGGTTTTAAACCTGCTAAAACCCAAAGAACTATCATCTGCTCCCTCTGCATTTACATCTCATGAATGCCAGTGGTTATGGGTTGCACAATGTTAAGTTTCTCATGGATACACTTCATCTTTGCAAAGTACCCTGTGACACTTGTCTCCCTGTTGTAATTGAAAGTACTCTAATGGTATATCGTGCGTATGTGTAATGTTATTGGAATATAGGAGCTTGACATAATCCCAAATCTCCTTGCATACATCCAGTTGCATGTTTATTTGTGCAATTTGGGGTTCCATCAAGTTCCACAAGAGGGAGACAATCAATGCATCTTCTTGAATTTGCTTCTTTCCTTTTATCATCATAGGCCTGAATTGGAGCAAGTGTTCGGATTTACCTAAGGTTGTCAAATAGACCTTAATAGCCGTAGATCCCTGAACATAATTCTTTCCATCCAACTTCTTGGATGCTACACGTGGCAGTGATGAAGGGAACATACTTTAGGGATTCATGGCCTTGATCCTAACACTCACAAACTAGACCAACCAAAAACCAGGTGAACAATAAAAACAACTAGAACAACCACAAACAAGGTGAACCTCTGAAACAACCATGAATGAGTCACCAACAAACTGACATAACACTACCACAGCCCCAAAAATCCAACTGACGAACACTGCCACTACCCCAAGAGACTCACTGATTACCTTAATAGTACCAAACAACAAGTAACCACAATAGTGAATGATTGAAAAAATTTGAATCTTTGGACAACATACATGACCAACAGCTTGATATTATGGTATATGGAAGGATTTTAAGTTATTCTATAGGAAATTGCAGCAAAAGCAGGCTGGAAAGAAGTCTCACATGTCGGCCATGGGGTTAGAAATGCCGGCAGTTGGCTGGTGTGCAGGGACATGTGGTAACTCCTCTGGCAATGATATTTCACAGACCTAGAAATCAGAGCATTTTGTGACTATATATCTAGTTGGTTTTGTGAAATGGAAGGGTTCTTGAGATTTTGAAAAGGGCAGCAACGTCCAAGAAATTTTCGGTGACTGCTGTGTTTGCTGACAACCCTTGGTCTTGTTTCAAAGCTTTAGAGGTGTGGTTGATCCTCCTACAATTGCAGATTTGCATAGGATGATCAAGTTTATAGTTTGGTTTGGAGGTAGGATTTAGATTGGATCTTGCTCTAGTACCATATGTTGAAATATTGGGTAAAATGAGACACCTGATCACAATGATAGGTCTCTTCTTCTATTTATAATGTATGACAAGTACATGCCAATGACCATTATACCCTTACTAAGTTACACTAACATAACTCTAGCACATGCTAATAATGTTGAATGACTAAAATAACCATTAACACAAAATTTAGTAATTGTATCTCAACAATGATTTCCTCCCTTGATTCTATTCCTAATTTAATTCCCATCGTATGAACTAAACAGGGGGTTATGCTTTGTTCACTTGTCAAGTTTTTCTCATCTGATTGGTGTTGTCCGTCTCTGTCCTTTTTCTTGATTAGAAATTTTCAAGATAGTACATGAACATAAACCTGATCCTTAACTTCTAATATTAGTTTTCATATTATTTACTTTTGGGCAAAAGACATTGACTTCCTCTAAGGTTTGACAAAAAGATCATGACCTCCTCTGAGTTTTCGAAAATTCCAACGACCTCCCATGAGGTTTCAAGAATTCCAGGGACCTCCCTTGAAGTCTGTCAAAAAGATACAAACTTTTCTTTATATTTTGTAAAAAGACAAATTTTTTAAAGGGATGTCTGTCTTTTTACCAAACCTTAGGGGACATTTGTGACAATTTTGGAATCTCAAGGGAGGTCTGTGGTATTTTTGAAACCTCGGGGGAGGTTGTTGTCTTTTTGCCAAACCTCAGAAGTGGTGAGCGTCTTTTGCCCTTAACTTTATAATGTTTTTGACAATTTGCAATCAAATTGCATGTATGCGGACTAGACTGCAATAACTTGATCCTAAAGCATGGCCTAGAGGCATCACAACAGTGGCAGACCTGGAAATTTGTAAGGGCAAAATATATCCAGGGCATTTGGTCCATTATAAAAAAATGGGATTCAGTATTTTAGTGAAATCAATTTTTGAAAAAATTATCATGAACTGTTGTAATTTAAATATTAAATCCAATCCCTCTTCTCCCACGGCCTTTTTGGCCTTCGCGGTATTTTGTGTTGCCAGTGGTGTTGGGGTTTGGGAGGTGCCAAACCTACAAGGGCCCCGTGTCCGCCAGTGGTTGACTACCCTGAACATGCTGAGCCAACAGATATGATGTTTGCATTCAAATCAAACTTGCTGCAAATCAACCCAACAGAGGCACCGATTGTGTGAAAAATTATCCACAACTCCAAAAAGATAAAACAAATACTTCCATTGCAAAACATAAGTTGTCAATACTTCCAAAAATTAAAATTCAATACCTCCAAATCCAAGGAAAAAAATAAAAAATAAAAATCAGTTTTCCAAGTCCCACGATTAGTAATGATTCATACAAGATAAGGACTTTCAAAGCATTTCCAACCCAAACTAATTCAGAGATCTTGTACTCAAGCCCCCAAAAAATACAATAATCAATTTGAAAGCACTGAAAACAATTCTTGTATGATTCATCATACTCCAATGTTCGAGTATGGATATTCAATCTTGACATATGTAATTAAATACGGGTGCGTGCAACCTTAACAGTAACTAAACAGTATCCAAGTGGTTTGAGCATGCAGTTGAAACAAGGTTTCATGATACGTGAAGTATACTTCGAAATCTGGTACATAACGCTTACAATAAGTATTAGTCTAGACATGAGATGCTTCAAACAAGAAAATTCTTTAGACCACATATCCTCGAATCACATTGGTTCTCAAAAATCTCATTAAACAAAATTTCACACAAAAAACCATATATAAGGTCACCAGTATTATGCTATGGTGACAATTTTACCCCTATGATAACGGTTATATACCAATATACCATACGGCCCATCCCACATCAGTTGTGGAGTCGATGACTCCAAGGGCCCTTGTTTTTATTTTTTATTTTTTTTGGGTAAAGTGAGTGATCTATTACTAGTACACCATAAGCTTGAGCTTTAAGCTGAAGCATTGGCCATGCTGGGGCAAGGAGCATGAACTAAAGTAGTTTTCATAGCCATCTTTATCTTCCCAATTTCCTAGTGGCTCTAATGCACATGGACGTGCATCTAATGTTGCAAAGCCTTGTGTTCATCCACCTGTGCCTTCTTTTTTGCAGGAATAGTTCCAAATACTAGAGGTCGAGTTCTCAGTGATTTGTTAGGTGATCTTACACTAGTAGAGAAGGGTTTATATGTATCTGGGTGGCTGAAAAGAGGACCAACTGGGATCATTGCCACTAACCTCTATTGTGCTGAAGAAACTGTAAGTCATTGTGTATCTTTCATGGTTTCATGGTTGGATCATCACTATCAGTTTTAGGATTTGCATCTTTGAGTTTTTTTTTTTTTTTTTTTTCAAATTCAATTCAAATATTAGGTCTGCATGTTGTGAGCACCTGCTCTATTATTTGGGTGGATGACAGGGCAGGTTGCAAGCATAATGGAAGACATCAAACGAGGAGTATTAGCATCCTCAACGAGCTTGCCAAAACCCGGGAGGGAGGGACTTATCCAGTTACTAGATAGTAGGAACATCAGAGTTGTACCATTCAGTGCCTGGGAAAAGATTGATGCTGAAGAGAAGAGGATTGGGAGTTTGAGAAAGAAGCCTAGAGAAAAATTGGCATGCTGGGAGGAGCTACAGAAAGTTGCCATGAACTGAGTCAAGTTATTTCGTTAAAGGGTTATATTTTCTATTCTAAATTATTGATTTTGTTAACTTTTTTTTTTTTTTTGGTTTTGATAATTTCCCTTTATACCACTCTTTGTGATGCCCCCCTTTTTTTGTGTAGCCATGCAGCTAAAAAAGAGGCAGATTTATTTTGGATTTAAAAAAAGAAAAGATTACTCGTCAACCTTAAGGTACCTGAAAACTACATTCCCCTACCCGATTGAGAATGTATTTAATCCTTGTATTATGCATAATGAGAATAAAATACAATGATTAACCCACGCGGCATTTGTTTTGCAGCCATTTATTTTGAATGGAAGACTTCCTTGATCTGTGAATTTTATATCACATGTCAATGGCACTTGCCCTCACCAAAGTGGTTGGGGGGGGGGGGGGGTGGGGGGTGGTGTAAATGTCACTTTGATATCTTAGACACACGCTGCATTGCATAATTTTCATGACACTAATCTTCAATTAGAAAGCTTGAATTTTCAGCCATAGATTTGAATTTATATGAATTTAGTTAAAGCATTGTCTAAAATTATGTGAAGTTTAATTTTATTTCGTTTGATTGTATTCTGTGTCAAAATATGGTTAAACTTGTAAAAAATGGCAAAAACTTTTATTGAGATTCTAACTTTGATTGATGAAGCCCTACTTGTGCTTGAATTGGGTTTGCGTTGGTATGACATTGTTAAATTTTGATCCAACTGCCGAGATCTTTTTCAGCTCTTCCAATTGTCTAACTAGACAAAAATGCCTTCCAAAACAGGCGTCCAAGTCTAGGCACTATTCTTTCGTTCAGACCAAATTACCATTTGGTCTCAAAAGCACGATTGCTTTTATTTATTTGTTTATTGGGTTAGAGGCCTTTTCCTTTTTTGTTTTTCTGAAAGAGAAATTTTGCCATTACAAAATAAAATTTCGGTGCATTTAATAGTCGGTCACCATGGGATGTGATGAAATTGTTGCATTTTGATTTCTTTAAGAATACAAAATAAAATTATAGTACATTTAATAAGTTGGTCGCGGTAGGAAAGTCAAGTAACTATAATTAATATTTTATCAATGTCCATGAAATAGAAATTGGTGTTCAGTTTTATTTTATTTTATTTTATTTTTCTTATCCTCTTTTTTTTTTTACTTTGTTTTGTTTTGTTTTTTGGTTTTTTGTTTTTGTCTCTATTGCATTTTAATGTAAAATGTCTCTTGAGATTTAGCAAATAGGCGTGGACCTCTAATAAAATTTTTAAAAAATATCACATGCCTCGAGTAGGTTTTCGTGGCACTGCCTCCTTGAATTTAATAATAAGTTGAGTAGGATGTCCAAGGATATTAATTGGATTTTATAAAGTTCATAAGAGAGTTGTCTTTTTTTTTTTTTCGGTAAATGTCAACATGGCTGGTGGAAATTTTAAATTTTGAGGAAGAGTTCTTGCTTTTTTGTCAAATTTTATGAGAGGCTAATGTCTGTTGCGCTATGTTTTATGGTCACATGCTACTTCTCTTTTGTGTAGACTATGCATTAAAAAATAGAGGGTTTAACTTTCTGAAGCACCTTATGTGCAATTAAATTATAAGGCCCAACACGACAAAACAAATATGAGAGTGACTTTGACAAGGGCATCACAAATCATACTTAGAGAGCCATCCCAGTTTAGGAGATCTTAGCAATGTAAAAGTGGATTATACCTTGAAACTAACTAAAAATTTTACATGAATGAGGGAAGAGAACAATCATTAGTGAACGATTTTATCACTGTTGGGGAGAACGAGTAGACATCAAACAATTAATTTCTATTTCTCATTATCGTGACAGAGATCTTTTTATCAATAGATAAGAGGGCTCCCTCCCCTCCCTTTTTTAGAGCACCTTTTTTCATTGAGAATTCCTCATTCCCTTTCATGTGAATTCCCCCAACTTCCTCAACCATGGATAGACCAATTTGAAAGAGCAAAGAGAGAAGAGAGGATTGCTTTAAGCGAGCTTCAAGCTCTTGGTCTAGACTTTACTTTTTTCTTTGGGTTTTGAAAAGAATTCCAAAAGTCACGATTAGATTTGCAGGGTTAATTTCCTTTCTTGTGTATATTAGTAAAATATGTGACTTTCACATGTCCAATTGCTTTTTGTCTTCAAATGCTTCCATAAGGTGGGGGCATTTGTTTCTTTAGACGTGGGTGCTTAGATTGGATCCTATCTGTCATGGAGGACCTTTCCCTTTCCATCCTATTGACAAGTGGCACAACAGAGGTGATAGTGGAAGACTTATGCCTACTCGCATTACTTGTTTACCTTATTGAGTCTCTTCTTCTGTTGTGCAAAGAGTACAACAATGCGCAATGAAAATACAAATTGAATTGGAACGTGCAATGTAGCTATCAATGATGAACAATACGTAAACAGTCAAACACAAAGAGAATATAAGAAAGCAATAAATCACACGACACAAAGAATTTGCGTGGTTCAGAAATGTGCCTACGTCCACGTGAGCAAGTAACTGATTTTCACTATTAGTCATCAAAAGCTATAATCAAGGGTTACAAAATTATTTATATATTAACCCTATGTCTGCAGAAGACTTAAAAACTATCTAAAATACTTCTGTAGTAAATCCTGGAGGAAAATCCTCCAAATTCCCCAATCTACTGATCTTCCCGATTCAAAGTCCGTGTTTAGTGCTGAATAATACTATCGACAATTTAATACCGAGGCTAAATCTACAGACTAAAACCGTCGAAGGTTATCTCCCGAGGGTAAACCATTGATCATATTGTCGACCAAACAGTAGACGGTTTCTTCCTGCAACTTGCTTTCTTGTTCTTTGCTTTACTATGCTTTCCTAGTGCACGCGTTCCACTCAATATGAGCCAGATATCTAACATCTTCACTATCTATACTCCCAAAAATCAGCATATTGACCTGAGATAGGAGATGAAATCTTTCATGAGAGAGAGACAAGCAAGTGATGGATAGGGGAAAAAATAGGTAGGCCTTCTGCCTAAAAGAAGGTGACTTGCGTAGATAGTCGACTCATTTTCAATAAAAGAAAATAGCAAAACCAACTCCATAAATCCTCCACAGACACCAGCGTAGGCTTCTTTTTACCACCAAGATGCCCTTTACTTTTTCATCATCAAGGCAACACAAGAGACTCCATCAAAGGAATAAGGATATAATACATGTGATATGTAGATGACTCACAATATTGGTAAAGTAGTCATACTTCCTTCACCTAAACAAAAACTATTCTAATTGTCGTATCCTTCTTGAACCGACCTCTTTCATCTTTAGTTAGAAAAAGGGAAGATCAAGAATGTCATATATTTCAGGAGCTAGATTAGTTGCCGCTCAAAAAGGGAGTGGAGCCTAGCCATTGAGAGCGTCAATTATCTTTGTAGAGGAACAATACGATCTTGGATTAGCTAATCAGCAACTATTCAACATTATAACTACTATGCCACATATAACTCATTATAATAATATATTCTAATAATAATATAGCCATTTTCCATGCAAAGGGCTTATTCTATCGAAACAAAGGGCTTACCCTATCTGTAGGGTAAGTGGATGAGTTAGGGTCAGATGGATTTTTGGGTTGAGACCTTAGGGATACTTTTTGAGACTTTTTATGGATGACTGTATATATACATATATGCCAGATTTAGTAGAACTCTAGTATGGTTTCTGGTATTTATGGCATGTATGTAATTTTATATTTTCCGCTACTTAGGTATCAGAGTTTTATGACAAGTATATCCTTGGTACCAATGGGTCCATGTTGACTATGATTATGACAACTTAGCTAGATTATTATGTATGTTATTATGTGGAAAGAAAAATATATATATAGAAAGTAGGCAGGTCGTTACACTTACAGTGAGTACTTTCTCATTCATCAAGAGCCTCATCAAACTCCTCTGTGGATTGCTTGTCAGTTTTTGTGGGTTTTTGTTTTGTTCCAGTGACAAAACCAATTAGAAAAATTGACATTTGTTGGGCCCAAGTATTGTAGTTGGAGCCATTCAAAACAATCGCTATAGGGTGAGCTGTAAATAATAATCTGGTAAAAGCGTATAAGTTATGCTAAAAATTTACTAGAATTGTGTAGCATACCATATTTCTCTTACCTAGTTTCTAAAAAGCCTTTACTGAACTCTAGCCCTACACCCGCAGGGTTCTCCACTCAACACCCTGAAAATGACATCCCCTAGAACAAAACGTTAGTATTTTCGTACAAATAACATTTCCTATAGCTGCAGGAAAAACAAATTCTGAATAAAACATCTTACCCTGAATTTGGGATGAATTTCAAACTAATTCCATCAACGATCAACTCCAGCAGTCTTGCAGAGAAGTTCACCAGGAGCATCGTGGTGACCTCAAATTTTCGATCCGGCGAGAAATGGGGCCGAAATCGAAGAGAGAAGGGGAGAGGGGCATTTAGAGAGAGAGAGAGAGAGAGAGAGAGAGAGAGAGAGAGAGAGAGAGAGAGAAAATTTATGCCAATTTTCTGCTGAAAAATCTGGGTTTTCACTATTTATAGCCCCAGATTTGTCAACGAGACACGTCCTCTCGTCAATGAGTTTTTAAGGAATTTTGTCGATGAACTTCCCTCCTCGTCGGCGAATTTCAAACTGCCCCAAAAACCTCTCGGTATTTTCTCTTCGACGAAACCTGTCCTCATCGACGAGCTCCTTTTATATCCTCGTCGATGAATCCCCTGTGTTCATCGATGAGATGCTGAAAAATTCCTCGGGTTATTACATGTCGGGTTTTTTTTAAGATTTTTTTCTTTAGTCCTTTAAGAGTGGCTTTTTGGGGGAGGACACAGGAAGGAGGCTGGGAGGCTATGCGCACCAAGGCAGCTGGGCAGCCGTGAAGCTCCTTCCTTGGGCCTTCTCTCTCTCTCTCTCTCTCTCTCTCTCTTTATTTTTTTTTATTTGAATCTTAAACACTTGTTGAATTTATTTTAATTATTAAAACATTAGTTCAATTTCCTTGTTATTTTAATATTGTCAATTAGTTTTAGGATGAATCTTTCTCTCTTCTACTCTCTTTCTTTAGTGTATTTATTTAATAAAAAGTTGTGGTTGGATTTTATTTTGGTTGGGTTATTTTGAATTATTTAGTTTAGATTTTTCTTAAAGTCTCGCCTGAAATCTTAATTATTTGTTTGGGTTATTATTTATTATATAAAAAATTTCAATTTGTTTCTCTTATTTGGAATCTTTATTAGAATTTAAATTGTTCTTAGGTGTTTTTATTATTAAAGTTGGTGTTTTTATTTAGAGTGTATTCTTGGTTGGGTTTACGTTTAAAGTTAATATTTTTATTTAGTTGAATGATTGCAGGGTTTAGTTCTTTCATTATTCTGCCATTGAATATGATATTTATTTACGTTATTTCATGCATATTTAATTTTTAGTTAGAGTTTAAATTTCATTGCAGAATCTCAAAAATCCTAGGAAACTGAATCTGAACTATGTTCAATAAATTTTTTCTTTTCTTAATTTCTTTTGGAATTACAGTTTGGAATTAAAATGCATTCCTTGAGGAGACAATCTAGCCTTTGGGCTAAATATTACACGACAAAACTCCTATAATTGGGATACCTTCCGAGCTGCTCATTTTTCGAGTCATGGTCTTTATTTTAGATGGATGTCAAGAATGCCTTCTTGCATGGTGATTTGGCAGAGGAGGTATATATGTAGTTTCCTCCAGGGTATCCTCATCCTCTTGGTAAGGTCTGTTGTCTCCGACGTGCATTATAAGGGCTTAAGAAAGCTCCTCGTGCTTGGTTTGCCAAGTTTAGCTCCACTGTTGCACAACTTGGGTTTGCTTCTAGCCCCTATGATTCAACTCTTTTTACTCATCACACTGATATTGGTATCACTATTCTACTACTTTATGTTGATGATATGATCATTACCGGTGATGATACTTTTGGTATTCATAAGCTTAAGCAGTTTTTGTGTCAGCAGTTTGAGATGAAAGACCTCGGTTCTCTTAGCTACTTCCTTGGCTTAGAGGTGTCCCCTACCTCTGATGGCTACTCTTTGACCTAAGCCAAGTATTCTTAATATCTTCTCACACGTTCTAGTCTCATAGATTGTAAGATAGCTGATAGTCCGCTAGAGCCCAACATCAAACTCCATTCTACTAATGGGGAGCTCCTTCCCGATTCCACTCATTATCAACAACTTGGTGGGAGCTTGATTTATCTCACTGTCACTAGGCCAGACATTGCCTATGTAGTGCACCTTATTAGCCAGTTTATGTCAGCTCCTTGTTCTGTTCACTATGCAGCTGTTCTTTGCATCTTATGCTATGTGAAGGGAACATTATTTCATGGGCTTCATTTTTCCTCTCACTCATCCTTGACGTTGCAGGTTTATTCTGATGCTGATTGGGCGGGGGACCCTACTGATCGTTGGTCTACCACTGATTTCATTTTTCTACTTGGTGACTCTCTTATCTCTTGTCTGAGCAAAAAGCAGACTGTTGTTGCTCACTTTAGCACTGAGGCTGAGTATTGAGCCCTTGCTGATACTACTTCTGAGCTTCTTTGGCTTCGTTGGCTTCTCCAAGATATGGGTGTTCCTCAGCCCTTGAGCCCTCCACTTTATTGTGACAATCATAGTGCTGTCCAGATCGCTCATAACGATGTCTTTCATGATTGGACCAAACACATCAAGATCGACTATCATTTTGTGTGTCATCATCTTCAGGAGGGGACACTTTGCCTCTTGTCAGTTCCTTCGACTGATCAATTGGTTGATATCTTCACGAAGGCTCATCCACCTCGTCGCCATCGTGCTTTAGTTTACAAACTCCAATTGGCATCTTCGATACCACCTTGAGTTTGAGGGGGGATGTTAGTATATCTCCCTAATTAAGTTGATTGACTAATCTCCATAATTTGGTCAATCACCATGATTTGTGTAATTAGAGCATGATTTGTGTAATTAGCGTTAATGTCATTGTTGGAATTGGTGTAATCTCAAAAAGGGGGGTGGGGTGAATTGGGTTTTAAAAATATTTTGGCTAAATTAAACATTTGCACTGATTCACCACATATCATATCCCATTCAATATAATAACGTGTATGAAAAATAATTAAGCTATAAGTGTGAACATACATGTGCAGCATATCTCATTTAAATAAAAGTGTGCATGTAAATAATTATAACCACAAATAAACAAGCATACAAATGCTGAATTTAAAGGGCATAAATTAAATGAGATAAGGAGAGATGAGGTTCGGCCAAACCAGCCTATGTCCCCACCTTGGGCATACCCCTCCACGGATTCCACTAAACCTGCTCACTTAAATGAGCGGAGCAGAAGCTGTTACAACCTCTCCTTACGGGGCGAGGTAAACGCCAGTTCAATTATAAGGTTGAGCCCATCTTGTGTTACTTACGGGGCTGAGACTCATCAGTTCAATTTCCGAGCTGAACCGACCCTGTCTCACTTATGGGGCTGAGACTCCCCAGTTCAATTTTGGGTTGAACCCAACCGATGCAATAAAAATCATTTTTGTACATAATAGTGCTTCTGAAAATACAAGCAAAGATGTACACGTTTATACTTAAATATATGCACTCTCTTATGATATGATTTATGCTTAGTAGAGAAAGGATGTTTTTCAAAATAAATATTTTAATCTTTGAACAAAGATATATATATATGATAAAATGCTTCAAATATTTGAACCCTGATAAAATATTCTCCTAAAAATATTTTTCAAATACACTAGAGAACCTAGGGTTTGCTCTAAAAATATTTTTGCAAAAACTAATATATAATATCTTTGATGTTATATGAAACATGCAATAAAAAGCTTTAAAGATCAAATGTAAAACAAATATTTTCTCCAATGAAGATTTGCAATAATATTGTTTGGAGAAGATAAAATTTATGCTCAAAACGTTTTTGCAATAAACAAACTCTAAAAATAAATGTCCAATAGAAATACTCTCTTAAAAAAATGTTTTCAAAGAAAGAATCAAAGAGAATTTGGAGAGTATGAAAAGATTTGCCCCAAAGAAAATATTTTTACGATAAAAATGGTTTGGGGGAACTTTAATTAACAAAGGGTTTAGAGAGAATTTGGAGTTAAGCAAAGTTACTAATCAAAGCAAATGAGGGGATATTGATAGATTTTCAAGAAAATATGACCGTTGAGGATACGCTCAGTATTTTGAAAAAGTTTAATTAAAAGTTAATGATGTTTTAGTCCTTTAAAAAATTTTCAATCCGAGAGGTTCGGTCAACCATATAGAGGGTTCGATCAACCATATTGACAAGTTCAGTCAACTGTAGAACTTTTGAACTACAGGTTTGGTTGGCCGTCTCAGAGCGATTCTGAACCCTTTGTGGGTTTGGTCTACTAAGGCAAAGGGCCGATTGACCATTCATATGGTTTGGTCAATCGTGGCCAATTTGAGCTACAAGGTTCAGTCGACCAAGTAGTTCGGTGTCAGACATGCTTCAGTTTGGTTAACCATGAACGATACGTTCATTTCAGATGGTCGATCGTCCAAAGTTAAAAAGTTGACTTCCAAACGGTTTGGTCGACCATGGAAATTATAACTCCACAAGTTCGGTCGACCATCGTAGGTCAAACTTTTGACTTCTAGGCAAACAGTGGTTCGGTCTATTGATGACATTAACAATGAATATTTTGCCCAAAAAATCTGGCGTTGGTAGACTGAAGGCTTTGTTTTTGTCCCAATTTTGACCATAAAGCTATTCCAAAAACTTTTTATGATTTTAGTCTTTTTAGAAAAAGATTTTTGGTGAAATGTGCTGGTCCCTAGGGTCTATCTGTGCATTCATCCATATAATGCAAATGCATGCATTATTATAGACCAAAGATAAAAAATTAAATGCAATACAAATATAATAAGTGTCTTCATCTTTTGCTCTTTCTTCATGGGATACGCCAAGCTGTGTGTACGCTTTAAGTCCCGTCCTGGCTTCCATTTTCTGGTATCTTATGTTCGTGCGGAAATAAAAACCTGTTCACACACACTAAATGCACACATAAGATATAAGTGCTTTGTTAGCATCAAAATAGAGATCAGACTCAAAAAGTCAACAGTCATTAATGATTTACCTTTGTGAGCTTGTCTCCTTTACTTATAGAAGGATGACCCCTGTACAGTTTTATATATACAAGAATACAGAAGTTATTTACAACTCTTTCTTTCTTCTCTTAGTTTTAACAAGCACAATATATCACTATAGAGGTGATGATGATTTCAGAACCATGATATAACAATCCAATGAATCCAATGACTATATGCCTCCATCAATATTTCATTAAATTTGAAAAACAATATGAGAATTTTTCAAAATTAAACGAACAAAACATCAGGAATGCTAAACATTACACAGTTAACAAAAACAATTTCTATATTAAAGGAAAAACATAATAATTTCAACCTTGACTCTGATACCACATGTAAGAATTTATTTTGTTATTTTTATGAAATTATAGGATGTTTAATTATCATGATCTTCACATTCATTTCCTTTATGCTGAAAACTAAAGAATTCATAAACAAACATACCTGGATCAGCCATGATGTAAACTAGTCTTTGAAGAAGACTTGTAGGAATCGTTTCTCTCCTAACCTTCTTTCTATCTCTATTCTTCATCAGATCATATGACTAAACTAATGAGAGAAAGATTGGTGGCAAGAAGACAATATCCAATCCCTATATATATATAGCTATTATCCGACTCCCCATAAAAGTAGGCATTAATAGGAAAAAACCCTTTCACTTCCCCATTAACTCTCACAGCATTTTGAAAGCCGAAAGCCACCTTAATCCATTAATCCAAAATGTCCATTGACCTTTCATTTCATGTGGGTTATAATTCTACACTTTGGTCATTTAAGACCTTTTCAATTCACATAATTTTACTATTTGTGTTCAGAGTTAGTTAAAAACTCTCAACGGTAGCTATCAAATGGTCAAATTGGCTTAACATAAAGTAGTGGCTTTTGTACAATGTCGAATGGGTCCTAATGTTAATAAAGGGAGCTATTGTCAATATTGGTAACCCACTCATAGGAAAAGTATCGTAAACAATCCGTAGCACTCACATCTCTCTCTTGTGAGGAACATCAAATCCTTTGATCCTAATAAACTAGTTTCAAAAGGCTTAATGGCTCAATTGTTGAATTGCAGACTACGTATATAGTGGCTTGACTCATCTAGATTCAAAACTCAATGCAGCTGCAGAAGAAGATTTGTTTCAATATAGCTCCATAGGAACTAGTTTGTATTCTTACTTTTTTAATTGTAGTAGAGGTAGTTTAGTAGCAGTGGTGGGATAGAGTTGTTGTCTCTTAGGTAAGGCAAAACATAGTAGTTGTAGACGAATGAAACTATCCAAGGAATTGTGTGCCGTGTGAAACATAAATCATCGCCAATGCTTGTATTATTATTTTAAAATTGTTTTTGAAAAATTTGAAGAACAATATCTTCTCAAAACTTCTCCTCCCTCCCACTCTTTTACAATGTTAATTATTTATTCTATTTCTCGTTTACCTATGTCTTTTAGTTTATATATTTAACTATTTAAAATTATAAGAATAATGACAATAATAAATTTTTTCTGGGCAAAAAATAAAACATCGAGGCTTCTACTTATTTATCATATGATTAGCACTTTGTATGCTAAGATTTTGTGAATCAATAAGTGAAAATATCTCTATATTACTTATCCCATATTAAAGTCTTGTTATTACGATACAAATATTTAAACATGCTTAGCCTCATATTTCACATGTCAATTTAGATTTTTCAATGTAATAGTTTAATATAAATGTCGGGCAAATGATTCTAAATTATTTTAAGTGAAATCTTTTTATTTATCACTTAGATATACTAAATACAGGTGTTCTGCATCACAGTAGAGAGATACCCTTCATAAGATAAAACCATGAGTTTAATGAACTAAGGTAAACAAGTAGGGTCAAAATCCATACATTTGTTCCTTGAGATGGTATCAATAGATCTTACGTAGAAACGTGATTCTCACTCACTTTCATGAGGATCTTGGTAATCAAAAGGAAAAACTTATCAAGGTCTCACATCGATTTTTGTCACATAATAATAGTTTGGCTTAATTATATGAGACACTTTTTATAAGAGAAAATTATAAATTGAGTGAGTTAGGTTGGACTATATCTCACGAGTTAAAAGGCTTTGGGTGCCATGCATGGTTGTGTAAACAGAGGAGCTGTGGCCACATACAACCATTAATTATTTTCATGAACAAGGAAAAGCAGGGCCGGAAAATGTAACATCCCAACACTGAGAACTTAGAAGGCAGGAATACTCGCACGATCGCAAAACCTTCAAGAACGTTGCGCAAAGCACTCCTGTAAGTTCCTCTAGATTCTGGAACAGACAAATGCTGTTAAGCTCTCAAGGAATTTATTTATTTATTCAATCTACGGGTTGATTGTCGAGTTGTGTTTGAACCGTCATTTCTTCAATAAGTTTCACCGTCTTTGGTTTATTTCCTGAAGTTTTTTATACACGGTGTCTGCATGGTGTGAAATCTCGAGTTGCAAGAATTCTGTTTGAATGATTTTTATTGGATGATTTTCTTGCTATGAAAAAGGGTCATGAGGGTGTGATTTTTGTTGAATGTGTGAATTTTAGAAATCGGAATCTGTATGTTTGAGATTATAAAAAGCTGTTTGATTTTGTCATTGGTTTTGCAATTGTCTTGAACTTGATGATGATGATCATGCCCCTCTTGTGCCAAGCACGGTTGGAAATTAACAACAAATTTCCGAAACATGTGAGAAATAAAATAAAAAAAGAATGCACGCTAAAGAAAAATCAATCACACACACAAAACAATATTTACTTGATTCGGCAATTTTGCCTACGTTCATGGAGTTGTAGGGATTTCACTATTATCAGGAAGAAAATATAGAGAGTGCGTCGATACAATACTCTCTCTCTCTCTCTCTCTCTCTCGCTCTCTCGCGAAGTGCGACGGCTTAACCTAATCACCTAAAAAACAATCATTTTATATACTACGCACAGGGTCATTAAAGAAAAGTCGGGTCATCATCCAGATCGAACGCAACTAGGCTCCACAAAGCCTAACAAATCTCCCACTTGGAGACTAGTTCAATCACCAATATTAACCATAATCCTCCAAATGAACAATCCCTCATCCCTGCAACTCATCCTCCTGTCCTCAAGTTAGAAGACCAACTGAAGTTGCACACAACTTTAGCTTCTCAATAGTGACACCCTTAGTCAACATTTTTGCCGAATTCTTAGATCCACGGATCTTCTCAAGTATTACCAGCTTATCTTCAACAAGGTAATGCATAAAGTGGTATTTTGTTTGTATATGCTTCAACTTTGAATGAAAAATCGAATTTTTAGCAAGAAAAATTGCACTCTGACTGTCACTGTGTAGAATGTCCATCTTCTACTTCTTACCTAATTCGTCTAAGAAACCATGTAGCCAAATCATCTCCTTTCCAGCTTTAGTTGCTGCAACTACTCAGCTTCTATAGTAGACAAAGTAACAATATTTTGCAGATTTGAAGCCCAAGATATAGTTGTACCACCTAGAGTAAATACAAACCCAATAGTACTCTTTCTACTATCATTATCACCAGCAAATCAGCGTCTACATAACCCTGCAATTTCAAACTTGCACCTGTGAAGCAAAGACATGTATCTGATGAACCCCTCAGATATCTCAGAATCCACTTGACTGCTTCCCAATTTTGCTTTCCTGGTCTACTCATGAATCTGCACACAACTCCCATTGCATGTGCAATGTTTGGCCTTGTACACACGATACCATATATTAAACTGCCAATAGCTGAGACATAGGGCACCTTGCTTATATGGTCCCTTTCTTCTTCTGTCTTCGGTGACTGTTCTTTGCCTAATTTGAAATGAATACCCTAGGGTGTGCTTACTAGTTTAGCTTCACTCATGTTGAACTTGTTGAGAATTTTCATTATATACTCTGACTGTGAAAGTTTCAATGTACCATTAGCCTTGTCTCTAATGATTCTCATTCCAAGGATTTGCTTTGTAGCTCCCAAATCCTTCATTGCAAACTGTTTTGACAATTGCTTCTTTAGATTATTAATCTCCTCAATGCTAGATCCTACAATGAGCATATCATCTACATATAATAGTAAAATGATGTAAGAATTGTCAAAGAACTTAACATAATAACAGTGATCAATTTCACATCTTTTGAATCCAATTTTATGAATAAAATTGTCAAATTTCTTATACCACTGTCTTGGAGCTTGTTTTACACCATACAAGCTCTTTCTCAGGTTGTAGACTAAATTCTCTTATCCTTAGACAATGAACCCTTCTGGCTGAACCATGTAAATGTCTTCCTCCAAGTCACCATGAAGGAATGCATTTTTCACATCTAACTACTCAAGATGTAGATTTTTTGCAGCCACCATTCCTAGTACTAGTATAATTGTCGACATCTTCACAAATGGAGAAAAGAATTCTATGAAGTCAATGCCCTCCTTCTGCTGGAACCCTTTGACAACTAATCTGGCTTTGTAACGCTTGCTACCATCATGTTCATTCTTTATTCTATATACCCACTTATTGTACAAAGCATTCTTTCCTACTGTCAATTCAGTCAGTTCCCATGTCTGATTCCCCAACAAGGAATCCATCTCATCCTTCATGACTAACTCCCACTTGCTTGAATTTTCATCCTACAAAGCATCATCATAACACTCTGACTCATGACCATCAGTTAGTAGGAGATAATTTAGAGCAGGTGAATAACGTTGTGGAGGTCTAATGGTCCTGGAAGATCTACGGACCGTAGCTATAGGTGCTCTCTGATTTACCTATGATTCTACATTCTCCTTATCCTCTTCACACCTTTCCTGGACAATACTTTCAGTCAGCTCATCTAAGTTAACAAATTCAAATTTCTTCTGATCTATCTCTGTGACATCTGACACTACAGTTGACCTGTCATTGTACATAACCTGTTCATTAAATATCATATTTATACTTCTGATGATTTTCCTATTTTGTTCATCCCAAAACCAATAGCCAAATTTCTCATCACCATAGCCAATGAAATAACATATTTTAGACTTTGCATCAAGTTTACTACGAACATCAGAATCAATATAAACAAAAGAAACACAACCAAAAACTTTTAAGTGAGAAAACTTTACCTCTTTATCGCTCCCAACCTCTTCAAGAAGTCTGAACTCCATGGGAATTGAAAGTCCTCGGTTTATCAGGTAAGCTGCAGTACTAACAGTATCAGCCTAGAAAGTTTTTGGTAGTCCAGCATGCAGCCTCACATTCCTAGCACGCTTATTGAGAAATCTGTTCATGCGCTCAACCACACCATTTTGCTGTGGTGTCCTAGGAATGGTCTTTTCCATTTTGATTCCATGTGCAACACAACACCCTTTGAACCCTCCATCTATGTACTCTCCTCCATTGTCCGACCTCAAACACTTTACTTTCAAACATGTTTCTGTCTCAACCATAGCCTTCCGCTTCTTAAAAATTTCAAATGCATCAGATTTATTTTTCAGAAAATAAACCCATACCTTTCTGGTTGAGTCATCAATGAAAGTAACATAGTACCTTGAACCTCCAAGGGATGCAACAGAAGAAGGCCCCCACAAATCTGTGTGCACTAACTCCAACTTTTCAGCATTCGGTGTCCTACCAGTTTTTAAGAAACTCACCTTTTTCTACTTTCCTAACATGCAGCTTTCACACAAGTCAAAATTAACGGATTTCAATTCTGGTAGTTCCCCTTTTGACAGCAGCATCTTCATCCTTTTCTCACTCATGTGACCAAGTCTGTGGTGCTTTAAGCTTGTACCAGTACTTGCTTTAGCAACCGAAATTATGTCTATTGGACTTGAGGTCATGTATAGAGTACTAGATTTCTTTCCAAGAGCCAATACTCTAGCTCCCTTTGTAACCTTCTAAGTGTCACCAGCAAACAACATTGTATGCCCTTCATCATCAAGCTGTTTGACAGAAATCAGATTTTTTCTTAGGTCAAGAATACGTCGTATCTTCTCTAGTAACCAAATAGACCTATTGGGCAACGACATCTGGATGTTTCCCATACCCACAAGATCCAAGGCTGTACCATCAACCAAATACACCTGACCAAAATCTCCCACTACATAGTTCTGTATGCTTTCATGGTGTAAAGTGGTATGAAACGAAGCTCTTGAGTCCAAAACCCAATCATCAAGTGGACTGTCTACTGCAAGAAGTAATGCATCCTATACCTCTTATGCTATAACATTAGCAGAATCATCGTCATTCTTCTTCCTAAGACTTTTGCATTGTCTCCTAAAATGACCCGTTTTCCCACAATTTCAGCATTGTCTTTTTTGGCCAGATCTAGATTTACTTCTGTTCCGATTATAATTTTTGGATTTTGATATGCCCCGATATGAATTTTGGTCATTACCTCTACCTCTTGTCTCAAGGTTGAGGGCAAAACCAGATCTTGAGGTTTCATCTGCATCTCTTCTGCGAATCTCCTCAGTTAGAATTAAATCCTGTATATCATTGTACTTTAGTTTTTCTTTTCCAGTAGAGTTGCTTACTGCCATCCTCATTGCCTCTCAATTGTTTAGCAACAAAGCCAAAACGATCAGTGCACGAATCTCATCATCAAAATCAATTTCTACAGACGACAATTGATTTGTGATAATGTTAAACTCATTTAAATGTTGTGCTACTGATGCATTCTCCACCATCTTCAAATTAAATAGTTTCTTCATCAGATGTACCTTGTTATTTGCTGAAGGTTTTTCATACATACCAGACAAAGCCTTCATTAGATCTACTGTAGTCTTTTCCTTCACAATGTTGTGTCCAACAGACCTAGACAGAGTTAATCTGATAACTCCAGTTACTTGTCTGTCAAGGAGAGTCCATTTCTCGTCCTTTATTGTAGTAGGTTTTTCTCCTAGAAGTGGCAGATGCAACTTCTTCCCATAAAGATAATCCTCAATCTACATCCTCCAGAATCCAAATTTTGTACCATCAAACTTTTCTATTCTAGATACCTTTCCTGCTTCCTCTGTCATTGCTTCCTCTTGAACCTAACCCTGGGCTCTGATACCAGTTGTTGGGAATTAACAACAAATTCCCGAAACCTGTGAGAAACAAAATAGAGAAAGAATACACGCCAAAGAAAAATCAATCACACACACAAGATAGTATTTACGTGGTTTGGAAATTTTGTTTACATCCACGAAGCTGTAGGGGTTTCACTATTATCAGGAAAAAAAATATAAAGAGTGTGGTGGTACAATACTCTCTCTCTCTCTCTCGCGAAGTGTGATGGCTTAACATAATCACCCAAAAAACAATCGTTTTATATGCTGCGCATAGGGTTCCGAATGGGCTACAACGGCCCAATCCTTCGCTCCATGGACTAAGCCTTAAGATTGAAATCTCTCATTAAAGAAAAGTCGGCTCATCATCCAGATCGAACGCAACTAGGCTCCACAAAGCCCAACAAGCACAACATGATAACCTCTCCCACCCTCTGTGGCGATGGTTTCGAGTTAGAATCTCCAAATTGATTTGCTGCACTTTAAACCATTAGGCGGATCAAGATTTATGGTGCTTTCAGTCTTCAAATGGTTGAGATGGTTAGGATGGTGACAAAAACTGGCGTTCCCAAAATGGGTGCTATGGTGAATTCAATAATAGATGCCTGTTGGCATTCTAGTATTTCTTCTCCTTTCGAGCCTATCTGAAAGAGAATTCAATACTTCTTGGTCGTGAATATTTAAATAGAATGAATTGCTCCCATGGATATCTTTGCTTTGTAACAAAACAATTAGAGTTAGCTCGGTCAATAGGAAAGCGTATTGTCCATATAGGGGATCCTCCAATTGAGAAGACCCATTGACTAGATACGAAGAGAAAAGTCTATCTATTTTATTTAGTTATTCAGTTAAATCAATAATTTGTTCTTGGAGCAAATAGCAACAATCATTTCATCAAGCATGCATATTTTTTTTTATTTTCCAATAGATTTACATTTTTATAAATGGAAATTTTTTTATGTAATGAGCAATAGGCTCTAGTTGTTCGCTGTTTAAGAATTGATGTTTAAGTAGTTCATGCCAACCATACACAGTGTTTTGGCTGAGCTGCAATTGCCTCTAACACAACCCTAGGTACGTACTATCTAGTATGGCTGAGCTGAATGGGACAGCAGTGTTCTTGAGAAGGAGAGATGTAATCATAGAACCCACAAGAGAGTGGCATGCAGAAGCTCCTCGGTTGAGAGGGTATCAATCAAGGAATCCAGTGAGAAAGGGCCAGAAAGGAATATAATGGCTACAAATTGAGGATCTAGCTAGGTTGCGAGACATGGGATGTTGGATGCTTCTCCAGGTAAATTAGGTCGTTGATTCTAATTTTGGACAGCCTAGGGTTCTAATTATCCTTAAGATTTTTTTTTTTTTTTTTGGAAAGAGCCGGAATAATTATCCTTAAGAATGAGGCCCGGGAATGTAAGAAATTTAACATTTGGAGTTGAAGGACCTGCATATGTGTTTCAAGATTATCTAATCCCATGTAGGTAGGACCATGCATTCATTTGGCTTAGCTAGCCTTTAGCTCGTCCATGATCCCCATTGTCAAAATCAAGCTTCCCAGTGTTGCCACTAAGCTAAACAATCATTAGGCATTAAGTTATGGTACCCCTGCAACTAGTGCCCTCTTCTTGGACCCCAGGGTGTTTTTTCTGGCCTCTGCTTTGGTGGTTCACTTTAGCATGAGCAGCACCTAGCCTAAAGGTGGGTATTCAACTCGAAACGAGAATCTTCCTGAAAGATTATTTGATTAGATTCATTCCCCAAGTTGAACAACTCTTTGTTAACCGAGTCCTGTATAATTTGTCTCCTTCCATGGTTCCCTTTTCGTCCAAATACCAAAATTTCATCCGCCATTCATTCTAAAAACTAAATTGTCCTCCTGTACATTAGAAATATGTTGCCACGTTCTCTAGAAGTACTTCTCTCAGCAGAGACAAAACTCATTTTCTTCTTCGAGCTCTCCTAACAGGTGTCTCTATCCAACTGTCATCGGATTGTGCATTGTTTGTCATATATCACCTGCGTCACATGCTCTACTGTGGTTCATTCGGAAAGATAGAGAGATATATAATATTTAAACTTTGCTATCCTACTGGTCAAGTTCATCAGCTGCTCTGGGTTGTTCTTACACAGACATTTTGTGGATCGTATCTCATACTCATAATTTCAGTTTTATGCTCTAACATTCATTAGGAAGATTATTATATTCAGCTGGTGTGTAATAGGAGGTTTCCCTTTTAGGAGAGGAACTTCAGAAATTCCATCACCTTTAAGTTTGGCAAAGATGGCATTGGCAATGGAGTCATGGTACTGTTGTAAATCACGTCAATAAATGGCCTCACTTGGCTTAGAAGAACTAATGTGTGAATCTGATGACCAACTTGTGAATCTTGTCTTAGAGGAAAGTTGACCAAATCACCCTTCCTAGGTTATGGTAAAAGAGCTGTAAGCATATTAGGATTAGGTCATACTAACGCATATGAGCCATTAAATGACCTGGATGGAGGGAACTAATGTTGCTTCTTACCTTTTCCAATGACTATCATCTGAATTTAAGTTGATAATAATTGGTTCAATTTAATGGAAAATATGGAATTTGGTGAAAATTATAATTAATCAGAGTAAAAGATACTGAATTATTAACATAAAGAGTAAGATAAGGTAGAGCACCCAAAGACCTTTGTAAAAGCTCTCTTCAGTGCTTCTATGGATATTTTCTCCTTGTCTAAGCTTCCTTTTCAGCTTATGAACCTATAAATTAGAAACCAGTGCAATAAATTTATTATATAATGTAAGAAATCCAAAGACCATTGGATTATGAAAAATTACCAACATATTTTGTAGTAAAGCCATTTTTTTTCCTTTGATTGAGCCTTGTCAACTTCTTGTTATGTGATTAGCATTCACTAGCTTGCTCCCATTCCCCTGCATTCCAACTTTTCCTTTAGGGTCTATTTGGATCAAGGATTTTGGTTGGGGAAAGGAGAGGAAAGGATAATATATAAGAAGGAAATTCTTTTTCTATTATATTTTCTCTCTACGTCAAATATTAAAAAAGACAAATTTTTCTAATATGATTAAAAATTAAGAAAAATTGAATGTTAATGATGTGTAAAATCAATTTTTTTTTCATTAATTTTGTATATTTTTTATTTTCTTTCTCACTTTCCTTGATGATCAAATATGAAAAAGTGACTTCCTTCATATTTTCCTTTTCTTTTAGTGTTTTTCAAGTTCCAAATAGGACCTTAATGAAGTGAAAAAACAAATTTTAATATCAATTTCCCAAGCAAAAGAAATTGTATGGAATTGAGTGAAATTTAAGGCCCCTTTTGAAACTTGAATAACATTGGGGAAGGGAAGGAAAGTACAAAAGAAATTTTTTTTTAATGTTTAGTTTTCAAGGAAAAGGAGAAAGAGAATAACATATATAGAAAATAAAAGAATAAATTTAATTTTACACATGATTAATCATATTAGAAAAAATTTAAATTTAATAATATAATTTTTTTTTTTTTTCCTTTTTTTAGTTGATTGCATGATGAAATATTACCTCACTACCCATATGCATGCTTAAGGGTGTGTTTGGAGCTTGGAAGAATATTGGAGGAGGATAATTTTAATCAAACTTTTTTAAATAATATTTTCTTTCACTACTTTGCCCAGTTGCTTTAAGAGATTGCTGAAAAAAAGGCAGCAGCTGTTTATAACCAGCACTTGGAAGAAGCTGATAAGGGTCTTTTTGGGGGTTGAAAATCATTTATTAGAAGTAACATGACCAAGCATAATATATAATCCCCAAGTCCCAACTGTTTCTCCTACTCTCTGAACCATTTATTCAACAAAACCAGTTCCAAGGGGAACTGGGCAAAGTATAATCATATAAACCAATCTCTGTAAACATGCACACACTAATATGCTTACTTTTTAGGTTATGTTTGGTTTATCTTTATGTGCGTTGTTGTCATTATCAATCAGCTTTATTTGTACGTGTGTTGTCATTATTAGTCAGCTTTAGCCTTATTATTTCTAGCTTTATGTGTATTATATTTATCTGTCAACTTTATCTTTATTAAAAGTTGTGTAAAGGAATAAAAAAAGATTATATCGGAAGCATATTCCAAGATGTCATGACATATTCGCTTGCTCCTTATCTATTTAAAGGAGGTTTCAATGTCTAGTTAGGTAGAGCACGTAAGAGCAAATAAGTCTCTTGTAAGAGCTCCAATGTATTCCCCTTGTTCTTGTAATCCTTTTGTTCGAGTTTAATGATACTTCTCCTAATGTGGTCTTATTACATTTGATTCCCTTATTCTAAACTATAGAATATATATTCTTAATAGTATGATCAACTATGATAATGTAATAAAAATTATATAGGAATGCAATTATTTAGAAAGAGGTCATTCGCGCAAAAGTTTGTGTTATGTCAATCCACTTTTGACCTAAAAATTCTATTCCTTGTTCTGCATTCATAAAAATTTTTGAGTTGTTCTTTACTTTATGACAATTACACATCTTTTTTATCTAAACTATCAAGTTCTTCAACTAATAACTACCATTTGATTTCTAGAAAAGATATTCCACAAACTAAGCATAACCTTAAATGTAAAAACAATTACACGCATATCTCAATCTCTTTGGGAACTGGATTTATTTTCTATTGCAAAACCAGAGCTAACACATGTTTTCCAACCTAGCTAGTTCTTATGTAGCATATTGATTTGTGCATTCATAAATTATATAATCAAGGTATATATGTTGCCTATTTCTATGGTCTTACAGTGATTTTGGATCTAAGGTTATTTGCATAATATCAATATTAGGTGGTCTACGACCTTCTTAACCCCAAAAGCTAACTCATGAGATGAGACTTTTCCTCACACTTAATAACTGACTACCAACCCCTTCCACAACCGATGCGGGATAATCCCAATAATCTCCCCTTCACACATCAGGTTCCAAATCGGCAGTCCCATGTACTCGTCATCTCGGAGAGAATGTTGAACCATGATTCTGATACGAGTGTTAGGTGGTCCAAGACTTTCTCAACCTCAAAAGCTTGCTCATGGGGTGAGGCTTTTCCTCATACTTAATAACCGACCACCAACCCCTTCCATAACGATGTGGGATAACCCCAACAAACAATTCATCAACATGCTTACAAATCAAGAGATCTAGCCTCCCTCTTGTGGGTTGTCAAGTTGGATAGATTGTTGCGACCTTCTAAATTCTGCAGATTTGAGTATTGCACTTGCTTTATGAGATGAGAAAATTTTAGGTTATGTTGATTGACGTGACTTATGAAGGTGAATCCGTTTTATTTATTGCTATTCTTTAGGATTATGACCATTTCTTCATCTAAATTTTTAGGCACTGAGCCGTTTTACTCAACATGTAGCAGATTTTTTTGCAATTCGGTTTTCAATATGGTGTATAAATAGATAGTTTGTTGCTTAATAAAATTTAGTCTTCTGTAGTCTCTATATCAGCTTCTCTCATTATCCTTAGTCTTTGTTTTTTAAAATATCCAACAGATTGGTATCAGAGCCGTAGTCTTGAGGGACCTATGAGATTGAGAGAGCTCAAACACAACAACATATTTAGAATGAATTTAGAAAATTCATTCAATGCAATTGCACCTCCAGTGTTTGATGGAACAAATTATCAGATGTGGGATGTTAGAATGGAAGCTTATCTTGATGCTAATGATCTATGGGAAGCTGCTAAACAAGTATATGAAGTTCCACTCCTGCCAGACAATCCAACTCTTGCACAAATCAAAAATCAAAAGAAGAGGAAGTAAAGAAAATCAAAAGCACAAGCAATCTTGTTTGCAGCAGTCTCATCCACCATTTAACCAAAATAATGACACTGAAAACAACCAAGGAAATTTGAGATTTTTTGAAGCAAGAATACGAAGGAAATGAAAGGGTTAAAGGGATGTAAGTGCTGAATTTGATCCGAGAATTTAAGATGCAAAAGATGAAAGAATCAGAAACAATCTAGGAATATTCTGACAGACTTCTTGGCATTATCAACAAAGTAAGACTCCTTAGTGTTGATTTTTATGAGTCTAGAATTATTTAAAAGGTCCTAGTCATAATTCCTGAGAAGTTTGAGGCTACAATTTCATCTTTGGAAAACTCAAAAGTTCTGTCAAACATTACCTTGGCATAATTGTTGAACGCACTACAGGCACGAGAACAAAGGAGGCTCGTGAGGCAAGAAGGATCTGTAGAGGGTGCTTTTCAAGAAAAATCACATAATAAGAATGGTGGCCAAAAAACAAAAAAACAAAAAAACAAAAAAAGAACAAGAACAACCAGCCTAGAGGTTATGCAAGAAACAACAAAAATAGTCAAAGCAGCAACACTCAAGTCTTTCCACCTTACTCCTACTACAAAAAACTCAATCATCCACAGAATAAATGTTGAGAGTCATGGTGTGATCCCAAGAGGGGGGTGAGTTGGGATTTAAAAACATTTTGCTGATTTAAACTTCACCGATTCACCACATTAAATCTCATTTAAAAATTAAAACATGTTTGAAAAATAAGAATGACAATAAATAAACATTCATACACATGTGGAAATTAAAGTGCGGACATTAAATGAGAGAGAGAGAGAGAGAGAGAGAGAGAGAGAGAGAGAGACACACACACACACACACAAAAGATTTGTTATCGAGATTCGGCCAATTCTACTTACGTCCCCACCTCAAGCCAAACCAACTTAGAGGATTCCACTACTTTTGCTCACTTATCGGGTGGAGTGACACAGTTAAAACCTCTCCTTACGGGGCGAGGTAAACCCTAACTCAAATTTTGAGGCTGAGCCACAACCTACAACTACACCTTACATGATGGTGCTCCTAGTTTTCCTAACCGGGTCTGAACCAATCCGTTACATGTTATAGGCCAGTGCAATCCTCTTCCGATCACACGCTGGGAATACAACAATAATATAAATTTGTGTACAAAGAGAATGGTTCTCAAATAAGCAGAGATGTACACATTGAAAACTCTAATATGCACTTTCAAATGATTTAAAAAATGAAGCCCAATAGAGTTATGATTTTTTTCTCAAAAATATTTTTCAATAAAATATGAGAGTATGGAAAACGATTTTCCTTTTTTTTTTTTTAAATGACCTAAACACTTTCAAAAACTAAAAGACTTCCACGTAAAATATATTAAATTGAATATGTGCTCTAACCTCTTCTCAAGAAGCTTATCAAGCAAAATGTATATCAATTAATACATGCTCAAAGCTTACTTGAATACTCCAAAGAATTTCTCCAAAAAAAATATTTTTCAAATAAAAGAATAGGTGAAACAAGGGATTTCTTTCCCAAATGACTGACCTTCAAAAATAAGGTTTTCAAGCTATATACATATGAATCATGATATTAGCTTGTACCTTTCAAATAAAGCCCCAATAATATTTTTCTCCGAAAAGATATTCAGGAAGAGTAGGAGAAATATGAACTTTGATTTTCAAAATACTAAGGAGACCTTCAAGCTATATATTATGAAAGTGAATATAAACTTAAGTCCTCCAATAAACACTCAAAAGGTTTTCCCCCAAAAATAATTTTTCAAATAAAAGGTGTATAAGAGAAATTTAAACTTTGAAAATTATACAAAGGCTGTCAAGCAATATATATATATATAAACTTGAATATATATGCTCAAGCCTTTTTAAAGCAAAACCCCCCAAAATATTTTTCTCCAAAAAGATTTTCAAATGAAGAGTAGAGGAGAAACTTTGGTCTTTGGAAAAAAAAAAGGCTACTAAGCACAATATATATATGAAAGATAATATATGCTTAAACCTTTTAAAATAAAATTACCTCAAGAAAAAAGAAGCCTTTGAAGCAAAAATATATGAGTTGATATGTGCTCCAAGCTTTCTTCAGTAACCCACAAGATTTATTCCCAAGAAGAATTTTCAAAATGAAAGAGTAGGAGAAATGAAATTTGAAGCACAAAGGCGTATAAAAAATGAAGGAGAAACAAATAATAAGCAAGTATACTCCCAAGGGGTTTTTCTCACCTTTTAGAAGTACTTGGGCTTGATATTTATAAGCTAAAACCAAAACTAGCCGTTTTATGGCCATTAGGGGAAGATATAATATTATATCTTGAAAAACTAGCTGTTTTTGCCCGTTAGGGCACTTTCTGCGCAAACATCCTTCAGATATTTGGACATAACTTTTACTATTGAACCCCAAATTGGATGTTTTTGGTATTAATAGAAAGCTAAAAGAAACTCCCACAACTTTTATGTTGAACACCCTTTAAGATAAAAAGTTATGGATTTAGAAGAATGCTCATCAATGAGACAAAAGAAACATGAAGGGAATTTTTCTACTACAGACACCTTTCAGTGTTTTGGCCATATCTTTTTCTATATGACTCCAAATTGGACGTTCTTAGTATGGGAAGCAAACCAGACTTCCTTTTCAACAAAATAAGGCTTGGAGGGCTACACAGAGGCTATAATTAATACACACAGATGTGGGAGCACCAATGAAAACACCATCATTGAATGACGATAAGTATTATATTGCTTTCATTGATGATTACTCAAGAATGTGCTTGATTTATTTTATGAAGCTTAAATTTGAGGTTGTTGACATCTTTGGGAAGTTTAAAACTTGGGTTGAAACTCAAAGCGGATGTAAAATGTAGGTGAGTAGGTTTGATAATGGAACTAAATATACCTCTGAAAAATTTAACAAGTTTTGTGAAGATGCAGGCATCAAACATTAGTTGACAACACCTTACACCCCTCGACATAATGGTGTTGTGGAGAGGAAAAACCAAATAATTATGGAGATAGCAAGGTGCTTATTTCATGACAAAGGGTTTCCAAAGAAATTTTGGGTTGGGGATGTAAGTACAACAGTTTATCTGCTAAACAAATTGCCAACAAAAGTTTTGGTCTAAAAAAGACTCCATTTGAAGCATGATATGACTATAAACCAAAGTTGCTTAATGTGAAAACATTTGATTGCCTATGTTTCTCTTACATCTCTCAAGTTAAGAGAGACAAATTGGAAAAAAAAAATGTAGAATCTGGGATTTTGGTAGGCTATGGCTCAATTTCGAAGGCCTATAGGATCTACATACCACAAAACAACAAAGTAATTGTCAGCAGGGATGCTCAATTCCTTGAGTTAGATAATTAGAGTTGGGAGAATGACAAGAAGCTTGAGGTTCAAGAGGAGAATGGTGATATGGATGATGAACTTGTTAAAGGAACCAGATCACTTTCTGACATTTATCAGAGGTGTAATGTTGTTGTAATGGAGCCTACAGGGTATGAAGAAGCTGCAACTGATCAGAAGTACCAGATATGGGAGTTGGTAGATAGATTTAAACACAAGAAAACTATAGGAGTCAAGTGGGTTTACAGGACCAAACTCAATTCTAATGGTTCTGTAAACAAGTACAAGGCAAGACTTATTGTCAAGGGATATGCCCAGATGTTTGGGGTAGATTTTTCAGAAACTTTTGCCCCAGTTGCCAGGTTGGATCCCATAAGGATCTTGCTGGCTCTTGCTGCACAAAAAGGCTGGGTTATGCACCAAATGGAATAAGATTCAGTCAAGTTAAAAACTTCAATCTCCATAGTTATTTTGATTGTGATTGGGCTAGATGTGATGATGATATGAGAAGCACCTCATGTTACTATTTTAGATTTAGTTCTGGAATTTTTTTCATGGTGTTCTAAGAAGCAAGAAGTCATAGCTCAATCCACAGCAAAATCAAAATATGTAGTTGCTGCTGTTGCTGTGAATCAAGTCTGTTGGATCAGGAAACTTATGATAGATTTGCATATAAAACAATAAGAAGGCACACAAATATTTGTGGACAACCAAGTTGCAATTTCAATTGCTAATAATCCAGTGTTTTATGGCAAAACAAAACACTTCAAAAATAAAATTTTATCTTCTTAGAGAGGTACAAAGGGAAGGAGAAGTGCATCTGATCTACTACAAAACAGAATATCAAAGTGCTGATATCCTAACAAAGGCACTTCCGAAGATTAGATATGAATTCTTGTGGCAGAAGCTTGGTGTATGCAGTTCCAGAGTCAGGGAGGAGTGTTGACTGGTGTGACTCATGAAGCTAAATCAGTTTTATTTGTTACTATTCTTTAGGATTATGACCATTTCTTCATGCTAATTTTTAGGCACTCAACCGTTATGCTCAACATGTAGTAGATTTTTTTACAATTCGGTTTTCATTATGCTATATAAATAGATAGTTTGTTGCTCAATAAAATTTAGTCTTCTGCGGTCTCTATATCAACTTCTCTCATTATCCTTAGTCTTTAATTTTTAAAATATCCAACATGTTCTCTCTTGGAGCACCATGCTAATCCTCCAGACATATCCTCCCGGCCAATAAAATTGCTTAAAACAGTGGGCTCCATATGGGTCTCACATAGTAGAGCCTACACGTAACTTGGCGGGATTTACTATTTGGAGCAATTTCATTGGTAGGAGAGGTCTGCTTGGAGGACTATGCTGGTCTCTAACCCAATTTTTTTATTTTTTTTATTTTTTTGTGAGATTGAATCCCCCAAACTCCCACTATTCATGCTATTGAACATGCTTGCAGGCGTTTTTTTTTTTAATTCCCCACATCGTAGCTGTGTGCTTGTGGCGGTGCCTGTGCTAGAACTGCAAGCTAGCTTAGATCGTTGTCCTCTCAATGGAGCCCCGCTGTCAAATTAAAAAGGATATAAAGAGGCTTTGGATTCAACATGTGATGGGGCCTTGGAGGTACTCTCTTTTGGTTACCTAGGGGGGCACCCCACTCTGCCTTACTGCTTGGGGAATTAATTTTCATGCACAAACTCATATACTCTGATCATTCCATGGATTGCAAACAGTACCCCATTGTTCAATCATTGATTGCTTTGGGATAATCTTAAAAAATAAATACTTATGATTAAGGAAATTTGTAGATTTGGCATAAAATTTTGAATTTAAGCTTTATTTGGAGTGTGTTTTCTCACCCAAACTTGGGATTCTAAAGCTTGTAAACTTGGTGTGTAGTGTATTATCCATAACAAAGAAGCTCAAGGCATAGTGTGGAAAATGTACTACTGACATTTTTGGTTTCAATTCTAAGTGTGGACTTTCTAGAGCCAAGGATTATGTGTAATTTTGATTTACTTGTAAATTTTTAACTATTAAAATTTTCACCTCATAAAGTATTATGGATTTATTTGATGATCTTGATAATGCTTGTCAAATTGTGGATGTTATGGATGGTTGATTGCTTAGATGATTTTCACATGGATAACATTGGGATAACTATTTCGATAGAAATGGATAAAATTCATTTACACTCTTTCAAACTTCTAAAAATAATACGAAAGTGTGTGCATTTTTAAAATATCTAGACAATTCTTTACTTTATAGAGTTGATTATAAAAACCCTTCTTTCTTTTTCTCCGTGGAGATATACTCGCTCGCTCAAGTAGGTAGGCACCCAATTTCCTCTTATAATTGGTATGAAATAATGAAGGGGTGTTTAGACGTAACGGTAAGGTTGTCGCCGTGCGACCTAAAGATTGTGGGCTCGAGGTGTGGAAACAACATTTTACAAAAAAGTATGGTAAGGTTACGTACTATAAATCTATTGTGATCTACCCATTCTCCGGACCTCGCATACATGGGAACTTTGTGCACCGAGCCGTCCTTTTAATTGGTATGAAATAATGAATTGATTGTACCCTTTTGAGACTACTTTTAAGCTCTATTTTTAAATTAAAAACTTTATTAAAAATAGTTATTCCACCCTAAATAGTACTCGAGTTAGTCTATATCCAAAGCAAATAGCATAGGTTTTTATAACTAATGGCAACTTGAATGACAAAAATGAGACAAACAATGTATAATATTTACCTATGCTAAGCACCTCAATGTGTTTCTACATAATTCCCTACCTAAGCACCTGACGTATCGATGAATTTGCACTATTCTAATGCTGTGTGAGATTCTAAGAACTAAAAGTTTATCTATAAAATTTTAATCAAGCTTACTCGAATCAAAACTTATATATATTTATGATTGAGCTTTTGTTTAGCTTAGTTTACAAGGACACTAATTTGTCGTACTGAAAAAGAAAATAAAAATGCAAGCATGTTAATTTGACAAATATATTAGGTGGAGATATATAAATAAATTTCATAAAAAAAAATTTATATTATCAAGTACTATTTTGTAAAAAAGTAACAATGTCATATCATGAGAGTACAAGAAAAATTAATTTAGTAAGATTATTTTTTAAGGATATTAGATTATCTTTTTAATAGTTTTCTTATTGTCCTGTTTTTGGTACGACAAAAAATACTTGCCAAACAAGGACTGCACTAAATTAATCAATTAAAAATAAAGGATGTAGCCTACTAGATAATAAATTAAATTTAATCAATTATATTAATTAAAATAATATAAAGTTATATCACTTTTTAAATTGAACATGCTTTAATATATATATAAAATTATTTTACATTTTTTTTATCATATTTTTATTTATAAGATAATGTACCATAATCTCCAAACAAAATAAAATTTGTAACATTTTCATGAAGCGAATTATTATCATTTGCAATATATATATATATATATATATATATATATATATATATATATATATATAAAACAAAATTTTGTGATCTTATTGGCAAGTGATATTAGTGACCTCAAGGTCATGTGTTCGATTTCTCTTTGAAAGTTTATCTCGATGAATTATCAGGGATGTGTCAATGGGCGGGTGACTTTCACCTCCCGAGTTTGGTGCCGCACTATAATGTCCAAAGTGGCACGATGGTGACTGGAGTTTCCAAGTTATCAAAAAAAAAAAAAAAAACTTAATGGGAATAAGCAAAACTATAGAAGATGATGAATTGTCAAAAGTTTATGAATGTTTTAATGGTGGCTTTAACTCTTTGGTAAACTATTTATCTTCAGCAGAATAATATCCTGAATAATTAATTATAATCTTCTCAATGATCTCCTTGAACAGTTTTGCATTCATAATTCAATTAAAAAATTAGTTCTACAACTAAAAACCAAAAGGTGGGATTTTTGGTTGATGCGATAAAGATTGAAAACCTATAACAACGATTGATTTAGAAACTCAAACAAATCACTGCAACTACCAATTTAGGAAAGCAAAAAAAAAAAAAAAACAAAAATGGCATCAAATAAAATCCTTTTCTTTGAGATCTTTCACTTTGACAAATATATTGTAGCTAGAGATGAGACGCATGGCATGGGAAATATTTAGGAAGGAGGCATTCCATTCCATTCCATTCCATAAACGGCAAAGGAAAATTCTATTAATATTGTTTAAGTGTAGGCAGCATGGTTGTTGATTGACAAGACCTTAATGCATGTCTTTTTAATTTGGTTAGTCCACTTGCCATGCATGGCATTGACATTGACATTGGATGGTTAATATTGTCATGTACGTACAGCTAGCTAGCACCATGAGTTTACAAATTTTGTATGTAAAAATCATTTCTTGTGACACTAAATAATGACCTAAATCAAATCAATTATTATATCATAGGTAAAATCAAACATGGTTTAGAAAAAAGCCTAAATTGAGGTTATATATATATATATATATATATATATATATATATATATATATATATATTAAATCGACTAACTGATTTAATCGAAATTCAATTCGATCGGTTTTGAGTTCAGTTAAATATGGAATTTTGTCCGGTTCGATTAATGAGACTTTTTAACCTAAATTTTTTGGTTAATTCGATTAGTTAATCAAATTCACCGAACCGATCGAATGCTCATCCCTAGTCACCAATACTCAACCTATTTGATTGAATTTGTAATCTTATTTTGGCTGAGTGTTGGCATTGTATTTGAGAGGCCTTTAAAGGTTTGTTTTTTGTTTCTCCCTTTAATTATCTTGTAACCACGGTATTCCTCCGCCAAAAGTGAGGGTTTATCAATAAATAAATGGAGGTGCTGCCCTTCTAAAAAAAAAAAACCTATTTTTAAGAAAACACATTTTGCGAAATATACAAAACTGAGTACAAAACAAGGAACTTATAGGACTTGTTTTTGACCTAACTAGCTCTTATATGTAAGGATTAATTAACTCATACATTCCTAAATTGAAAATCAAAATATATAGATGTGGGTGTGTGTGTTTGCCAAGCTATTTTTATGCATATATATATATATATATATATATATATATATATATGTTGGATGAAAGGTTATTTGCATGATATCAATTCATTATCAGACTAAGAAATCAAGTGATTCAACCTCCCCCTTGTGCGTGTAATTTTAATCTCTTTGTAAACTTTAATGATTAAAATTTCAACTCACGTGTAATAAGAATTTATTCATGATTTTGGCGCTACATTCTTTCCTAATTAAATATTATGAATGATTGGGTATTTTGATTATAGGAGCTAATACCCACTTTGTAAGTACATGCATGCATGCATATTTGATTGTATCCAATTCTCTTTCATAATTAGTATGAAATAATGTTACTTTATTTATACTATAGTTAAACTGACTTGCATAAGCACATTGTATCATCGCTGTCGCAACGTGTTCCTATACGGGGCAGAAACACCTAATGTGTGTGTTGCCTCGAGGTACGCAAACTAGAAAAGGAGGATTTTTAAAATAATATTTTCGTGAAAAACATTGTGTGATAGAGTCTTCACTAACCTTTTGAAGTGTGGTTATAACACTTGATTACTATCCAGTTAAGGATAAAATTGGTCTACGTTACTAGAGTCGGATCTGGGAGTACGATTACGTGAGGGGAAGGTATTAGCACCCCACTATACGCCAATTCTTATGAACGTACCTAATTAATAAAAAATTATCCTAAAATAAATTTAATAAACCTTAGAAAATTACTCCCTATCAAAAAGTGTAAAGAAATGCATAAAATGAATACTTTATAGATATTCCCTCATAATCGGGGCATACCATACTCTGAAGAGTTCAATGCCTCCCATTGCTGTCATCAAGATAAAAAATTGTGAAAATAGGGTTTTACAAAAATAGCTCCTAAGTCTTTTGAAATTTATAAGATTTTTCTAAGTATAAATATTGTAACGCCCCAAACCTACCAAGTGGGGTGTCATATGTTCTATTACCTGTACCTGATTTCATAAACTCAATAACGCAGCAGAAATAACAACATATCCTGAAAACATATGAAAGTTTCTACATTTATATAATCTCAAAAGGTGTCCTCCAAACAGCTAGTATTCACAAACATATATACATCTCTAAAAACATAAATATATTACAACCCCAAAATCTATAACCAAAATTTATACCCTCTATTTCCTTCAAAATGTTATACCAGCCTCAAGCTCTCTAAGCTCGATCATGCAGAGGTCGTGAAAAGATAAAGTTCAACTATTGGGTGAGACACATCTCAGTGAGGATGGAATACATTAAAACAATGTGTGGCCAACATGAGATTTGTGCATAATAAACATATATATTTATTATTTTCACATAAAACCATAATTATAAAAAAAAAAAAACCATTATCTGTTTCTACTCAAACACATGTACGATATTTTTACCAATGAGAGTTCCCAAGGATTGGGGTGATTACCCGCCTATACAAATAATACCCCTCTGCTCTGATACTTTAAGCAACCTACCGTCACATCTGAAGCATATTAGGGCACTTACCTTACTCAGTAAGCCCTCAGATAGTTAATTTATCTCGTACTCACACATTCACACAAAAAGTTGACTGGCAGAAGTTCTCGAGAATAGGGAAGATTACCCGCCCAAACAAGTAGTTTTTCTCTGCACTAATACGTTATGTAGCCCACAGCTACATCTGATACCTATTAGGGCACTCGCCTTTCTCAGCAAACCCTCGGGTGAAGAGTATACCCCACCCAAAATGCATGTAATAATACCATATATAATACATTCCTTTCTTTATTCTAAATATGTTATTTCCATACCATTCATTACATTCATATTCACATTCCATATTCTTATAATTTGTTTCCATTTCATTATTGTCCATATTCATTTCCATATGCCAATTTCCATATCCATTGTTCTCATATCCGCCATTTCCATATTATCAATTATGTGTTTAGAACTCTCTATACCAATTATATCATAGTCATGCTTCCTCCTGCTGATGGGTTGTGTGGCCCGAAGGCTCGACTTAACTCTGGTCGGCCCACCAGAGCTAAATCAACCGCATTCTACTCTTTGTAGGTACGACTGGCTGCTCCCACACTGATTTAGACTCCAAGGGGACACTACCCTTCCTAGCACAATCGAT